>NW_004797814.1:459960-486957 GCF_000002075.1 Aplysia californica
CACACACACACACACACACACACACACACACACACACACACACACACACACACACACACACACACAAACACACACATACGCGTGAGCATGTGGTGATTGATAAAGTAGATGAATCTTGCTCGGTGATCGTTCGTATCACGGACATTTTTAACAGTTCCAAAATTAAAATGAATGGAGGAAAAGATTGTGTTGTACTCTTTGATTTTGTGGCACTGACATTTAAGTTGGTGACGGATGAGTTGTTCTTTCCTCAGTCAACTGTAACTGAAAATTAAACAAGCGTTAGAAAACTAGTGGCTGCACAAAGAGGACAAGATTCATTGTACAAACACTGGGAATGGTAGGGATGGGACTTCAATTGGTTAACCAATCGAAACGGGAGCCAAAAGATAAACAATAACCACGACTTCATAAATGTCATACGTACATTGTACATGTATGTGTATTTGGTCACTTTTCTGGCATTATCTTTGTCTAGCTGTAGAATAAATGGTGTGCTGTGCAATATATCTGTTTGTGAAAGTAGAACCTAGGGGTAAACGGTTGACTTTCAAGCTTGGGCAATGAGAAGAACGATATGTACAAAGGGAAAGAATTATATCGCAAATATGCATAGTGACTGCTAACAGACAGACAGACAGACAGACAGACAGACAGACAGACAGACAGACAGACGGACAGACAGACAGACAGACAAACAAGCAGACAGACACACACATATACAGACAGATCGATCGATAGATCAATATATATATCAATAGATAGATAGGGCAAGAAAATTAGCTTTTTAAAGTTGTGACTCCAAGCAATGGATTATAACGTGTGTTTCCCATCTCACCAATATTTGATGTTGACCTTTGCTACAAGAGACGAATTTTACTGTATTTCCATTTTCTACTGCCAAAAACGCACGGAAGTGATCTTAAAATAATGTTCCTTAACACGAGCGCTCGAAGACGAAATGACACATTGGGAACTTCGATTTCGTCAAATCACGCAAGCTCAAGCAAAGTGAGGCCAGCTAGAACGTCTCGGTGTGTTTCATAAGGTTCGTGTGTCGGGGTGAACGTTATAGCACAGTTGACTACGCGTGTGTTCGGATCTGATTGGTGTCCAAGTGTTTCTTGTGTCTTCAGGAATGATTTTTCATATTCCAGTCCACTTGGCGGTCTACTGGGGAAATGTGTTCTACCGTAAGACCTGTGCATGGTAATTTTATACATTCCCTCCAATACCCCTCTGCAGTTTTACTACTAGAACTTTCCACAAACCAGGAGAACCAGCCTGCAACCTTTCCCCCTAACTCTCCAACACCTCCCACCCCTTGATAAACTACAACCACCAACATGACCAATGACAGTCCAAAAACAAGTACATATACACACAAAGGGAAAATGTTTAGTATTGTGGGTCATATGACACTAGATGACTCTAATAGAACAGATTATACGTCACACTGGTCCGGCGATTGATAGACCGTCAAGTAGAACAGAAACATAGTGGTAGACCGTCCAGTAGAACAGAAGCATAGTGGTAGACCGTCCAGTAGAACAAAAGCATAGTGGTAGACCGTCCAGTAGAACAGAAGCATAGTGGTGGACCGTCATGTGTGCCGGCACCGATTTTCAGGCCCATGAGATTATGATGTCAACGCGCACACCTGTAGCTACGCCTTACGAGTGACCTACCCTGTGTTAAACAAGATTTTATCTTCCAACACGACACCATTGTCAGTTATGGCAAGATAAAATCAGTAACAAGAGAATGTGAATGTTAACCAAATCAACAACGGCATCAAACCCTTGGTTATCTGTGATCTTGGCAGAATGGTCTGTAGATTCCCTGGAATTATAGATAAATAAATACCACCTAACGGAAAATTGATTGACAATAATGGCTAAAATAACTTAGGCCTACAGTCAAGAGCGCACACTACGAAATCGGCGAGGCATGGGAATCTTTTCGTTATGTAAAAATTTAGCTGTGTACGTGCTATTAATACACATTATATAGGCTTATGTGAGTAATAAATGTGTAGGCCTGCAGGAAAAATGTCTGGAGCTTATAATAATAATAATAATGATAATGATAATAATAATAATAATAATAATAATAATAATAATAATAATAATAATAATAATAATAATAATAGATACCATTTGTTTAGCGCAAAGTCCCGTTCAACAGCAAGCTGTCTATGCGCTTTACAATCTATAGGCCTATTATTATTATTATTATTATTATTATTATTACCCCAGCAGACCCGATAGCATTCTGAAACAACCTCAACTTCCTGGGAATCATGCAGTGCAAGCTGCCATTGTATAGGCGTCTAAACACTCACATACTATACGACAAGATCTTTCCCTGTCTATGGCTGGTTACCATTCTCACCTGGGTGAAGTGAGGAAAATTCACATAAAGTGTTGTTCCCAAGAACACAACGTTGGGCCTGCCTCACGATTACGAGTCGTTTAGCCTAAGCACAAGAGCACGGACGTCACTTAACTGAAAGTCGTTTCATCGTGTACGTGTACGTGGTTCGCTTTGTGCGTGCTGGCAATATGTGCATGCTGTATGTTAATGCATACATTGATAGATAAATACATGAATAATACACAAATGCCACAAATTGTATACAAACAATCCATTCACCGTTGCTGGCCGCCACTGTGCAGCGTTCAGGGATTTTTTTCTCTCTAAATTTGTCGTGACTTGTGTAAGGACACACCCGAGTGACCACCCACTTGAACAACGGGTCACCCAAACACGTTTGACATTATTGTGAGCCTTAGCCCACAAACCATACAGCCTTTGGGGCACCCTGATAGATAAACCCCTTCGTTGAATTTTGTTTGAGCGAAATTTTATTGGAATTGATGAGTTATAGTTTGATTTGGTTTTCAGTACTCTAGCGCATCTGAAATAATAATAATATTATATGTGAGGCAGCGTGGTGGAATCAGGCTCTCGTCAATTTTTGGGCATGTAAAGTTATTGGTATCATCTTAAAGCTTGTTCACTTGTCTTTATTTGGATGAAAAAAATACACATTTATCTTGAATACAAGTCAAGATAATTGCGAATGCAGAAGGTGGGGTCATCTGATTTCAGAGGTAAAATTAGTGAGAAAATGGTCGCCAAAGATTAGTTATTTCTTTAGCTTAAGAGTCCGCTGCAACTGAAAATTTACATTTATTGTACCTTTAATCAACGTTTTTCAAAAAAATCCACGTAGAAATGAGTTCTTTAATGGGTATGAAAGGTGTTGAGCCAAAAACAAAAATTTGATAAAAATTCACAAACCTGCGGAAAAATGAAAGTTTCTTCACTTTGATTATTTTGACGAGAGCCTGATTTCACCACGCTGCCTCACATATAATTAATAACCACCAAAAGGCAAAGTCCCAATCAAAAGGCTATGTTTAAGAACACCTAGATTTATACCAATTGATCTGGTAACGTCAAGAAAATTTCACTACACCGCTTTGCCGGAACAAAAGGCTTTGATATTCTCTGTAAAACGTCAGCGGCTTGGCTTGTTGGACTATCCCGCAGTATTGGGGCGTTAGATTTTTAGAAACCTCAAAGCATACCCCCCCCCTTTCCTTTTCCATCCCCCCCCCCCTTTCCTTTCAAAGGTCATCTATGAATTGTATTTAAAAAATAAAGAATCCTTGTTGTCTATTCCAGTGATCTGTTTGAAAAGGGTAGCCTATATCAATTTACATGTGTTTCCTTTGCGGTGTCATTAGAATTAGAAAAGGAAATAAAAGTGTGTCAAATACTTTGACACCATACCATCACGTATTAAAATGGAAATTTTAAAAGAGAAAAAAAGCCAGTGACTTTGACTCTGAAGAAAATGTTAATGATACTCAGCTGATGTTTTGGACTGTTTCTCTCAAAATGGTTTTTTAAATTCTTTTTTTTAAATACCCTTTGAAAAAAATGTCCGAGCTCTAAAACTAAAATCTTCACTTAGCGGCAGTCAGCAATTATTGTTTTCCTCCTACAAAAGAAAATAGACGTAACCCTTTGCTCACATTGGATGAGATTTTAAACCAATCACTATTTTGCCAGCAGAAGTATTTGCAGTAGTAGAAAAATATTGGGTTTAGTTTTGTATGTATATATATATATATATATATATATATATATATATGTTGTTTTTTTTATTTTGATGTTTAGTTGTTGGTTTTGTTTTGTTTGTTTTTGTGTTGTTTTTTTTGTAGTTGTTGCTGTTGCTTTTTTTTTGGGGGGGGGGGTTATGATGATTACGATCCAAAACATGTACATGTACCTTGTATTAACCTCGGCCATAAATGTCCTCTCTATTTGTCTATTTGTGGGAATACAATTGACTTCTACTTTTTATTTGCAAGTTCCAGTCTATTGTGCAGGCGACTCGAAGGTGAGAACAAATCAATTCATAGTTGCTGACGTGGTTTTGTTGTTATTGTTGTTTTTGTCGTTTCTTCTTCTTCTTCTTCTTCTTCTCCTTCTCCTTCTCCTTCTCCTTCTCCTTCTCCTTCTCCTCCTTCTCCTTCTCCTTCTCCTTCTCCTTCTCCTTCTCCTTCTTCTTCTTCTTCTTCTTCTTCTTCTTCTTCTTCTTCTTCTTCTTCTTCTTTTTTGAGAGTGGGTGGTTGACGGGTGCTCTGGTGTGGTTTGCTCCTTCTTTCCTATAAAAAATATATCGTCTCTATCCCCCCTCCTACTTTTTAATGTTTGTTACTCTCTTGTAACACCTCTTATCTTCGGCACATATATGACCTTATTGTGTTGCAAGTGCCGTAAAACTCTTACAAGAACTACAAGAAATCTTCTTTGAGCATTGAATTTAAAAGGTGAGCTGCATCGATCCTATCTATCAGGGCTAACCAGGATGGAACTTGGAAGAGGATCACAGCAGACTATCTGTCCCCGAGGTTTTAGGCACCCGCATAATTTAGCAAAATTTGATCATTTTTTTGGCATAATTTCTGATTATTTTCCTTTATCATTCTTTGTTAAAATTAACAGAATCGAAAAATTTCACATGCTTGGGCCCAGTTTGCATAATTTCAGAATTTTTACTTGCATAAAACGACGGGGACAGGACTATGGTAGGCCTACTGATAAAATAACTTCCCAAAATTAAATAAAGGGAATCAAACTCATGTTGTTGGAGGTTTTTTGTTTTGTTTTTGTTTTTTGTTGGGGGGGGTTTTACGAACAACGGCGAAGAGCCTAATTAATACACACCATGGTTGCCACATGCCACACCAGTTACAATCCCATCAATGCCAATCTCCAAATCTTCATTGCCACCAGCATTTACAGCAGCAACTCCACCAGACTTGGGATCAGCATTACATTTTTCAGGTCCAAACCAGCACAGAAGAAACAGTTTTACAGAACCCTGTTATCGAAACTGTAAGGTTTCGATATATATAGTAGACAAGGGAAAAAACCATACAAATTCATGGGATCAAGACCCTTTACAAAGTTGTCGTTATAATTATTTTAACAGCACAGTTGGTGTTTCCGCCTGATCTATCCCTGTCGATAAGCCTATATTATAATATTATTATGGGGGCTCTCAACGTCGTGGTCTAGAAATACGGTGTTCGCCTCTCATTCAATAAATCAATAGGTCCCGGGTTCGAAACCTAACAGCGACGGAATATTTTATCTTCTAAAATTGTCTTTTTTCACCTCCTTTCCTGCCATCTGTCGGCCCGTATAGCTTCTCTTGTAGCGTCAGTGGGGTTGGCCACGTTTCCTGTCTCAGGGCCCTGTGTGTCCTGCAGTGCTGAAGGATGTGTTCCACAGTTTGGTCCGCCTCTCCATACTGGCATTTTGGTGATTGTAGGCTACTAGCAGTGGCAGTGGGTGAACCTAGATTTGGGTGGGGCTTAGGTTTCTTCCACTTCTTTACCACCAAAAAGCAAGCAATAAGAACAACACAGTGATGATTTTTCTATACTCACGGCGAGCCACGGCATTTTGAGAACCATTCAAACGAGAAGAGTCACCTTTGTCTGCCATCTCTTTGTTCTACGTTAAATTCTTCTGCATGGTGGGGGCGAAGCCGTTTCACCTCCAAATTTCTCTAATTAGTTTTTATTTGATTATTGTTACATCTCAGCGGCACAAACACACAGCACTCCAATCACACACCGTGTATGAGGTGGATTGGGTCGTGTTGTTGCAGAAAATAGAACGCGCCTAACAAAGGCCCAATGGGCGCACAGGTAACTGTGTCACTGGGGGAAAGTGTGTCGTAAACTTTCACCACATTGTCAGGGCTGGGAGAGCGTGAGCCCTCTGTGCAGTGTTATTTTTTTCAAGTCTTCTACCTTTTTACAGGAGGGGTTTCATTAATGAGAGACCGTGGGAACGGGCTGGTTGATTGCTGAGCCCTAAAGACATTTGATTGGCTGTTAGGTTACTATAGATGTAAGCGGGGACAACAGTGATTGGATAAATGAGCAAGCCACCTAGTTGATCACTCTGTGTTCATTGCGGTCGATCAGAACAGTTTCAACTGCTTATTTCGTTATTTTCATTTGCCTTGGGATAGACTTGGGGGGTGGGGAGGGGGGCTCAAGCCCGTGAGCCCTTCACTACCCACCGCCACTGGCTACTAGTTTAAAACGTCTGTGCATGATATGTTGTCTCAGTCTTGTGTGTTATGTTCTTAGTCGGAAGATAATCACTTGTTCTTGGCGGGACAGCCTATGGTAGCCATCTGGCGTCTGTGGTGCCTTAAATAGTGTATTTATAATAGTTTTTATTTCTGTGTAGTTGACGCTGTTGTCTGATTGCTCTTTCTATGCTCCTAGTTTGGCCACCCTGTCAGCCAGTTCATTCCTAAGGTACCACAGTACGACGTAATCCACTGCAGCATGATCCTCAGGCGTGGGATGTCCTCAATTATCTCTCGCAGCCTTGGTAGATTGCCAGCAGTGATTACCTGCAGTACTGGAATGGCATCTGTTAAGAATACAAGTACAATTGTACTTGGCCTTTTGGGTCTACCACATCCCTGATGTTTGCTGCATGTGTTAGAGCCCCCATCTCTGCCCTGTAGTTTGTACAATGCCGCCCTGTTGGGACTGTCTCTGCTTGTCGTCGTCCATTTGGGAACTGTACGTACATTCCCGCTCCTCCTCTTTTCACAGCATCAGTGGCAGATCCGTCCGCATAGATCCTTATCTAGGCTTCTTCAGTCCCTGAGAAGGCCTAGACCCTTATCCATGCTTCTCGGGGGTATCTTTCTTCAAGCATGGACAGGGTGAGGGATTTCTTGCTCAGGTCACTGTGGTCATCTTTTGTGGTGAAAATTGGGATGGAAGTGTGTATAGGTATTTAATTATGTTTGTGTTTTTCATTTCCCATGATGGTGCCTCTGGGGTATGGTTCAGCTGGTAGATGGTCTTGTAAGCATTTTTCTGCTTTCTTTGATGAAGTTGGATCTTTTAAGTCTTATGTTGTTTGATCTGGCTGTTCTTGTGTGCCTTATATGATCCTCCATAGCTGTGGCCTTGGTGTACTGCATGGGGGCCTTGCACTCCCATCTTCGCAGAGCTACTATAGGTGTTGTTTGCTCCTTTTTTTCTATATAGGCGTTGACCTCATTGCTCCAGTGATTATTCGGAGAGCCTAGTTTTGCACTTTTTCCAGAGTGAATCTGTGAGTCTGTGCTGCAGTCATCCATGCACTGGATCTGTACTCGAGATGGGGCCTGATTGCGCCCAGATAGACCTGTCTGAGTGTTTTCCCATTTGCTCCCTACGGAGTCCCAACTAGTTTTCTCATGTCAATTAAAAACGTACGAGGAAGAAACTTAGGTAATTTCTTGAGTGTAATACATGTAATAGACACTGTGCCCCCAGGTATTTCTTCATGTACTACTACACAGCAGATATTCTGGCACTAAAATCGGTTCGTACTTCTGTGTAGCAAGACCACAGTGTGAATTTGTATAAGTTTTGGTCAAATAGGTGGAAATTCATGATTGTATTACTATTAGACACGTAAAAGTTGTATGAGAATAATTTACAATTGCAGAGTCTCAAAATAATTCTTACCGCTATGTGTACAAGGTGGATTAAGGATTAGAAATGCAGCTTCCTATCATCTCATCTATTCTGTCACATGTATGTCGTTCATACTGCAAAAACTTGACAGTTTTTGTTGAGTTGAGCCGTTTTTTGTTTTTTGGGTTATTTTTAATATTGACTTTTTTTTCATCCACACTTGTCCAAACAAATCACAATTCAGCAAAGGCGACTTCAGAACATGCAACTCCAACAAAATAACCAGACAAGTTACTATGTTCAAAATTCATTCTTTTTTTAAGACTCAACAATAGCAGAGATAATCACCACAAGTACATGTACAAGGATCATAGAGCAAGGATACACCTAAAACTAAGGTTGAAAAGCACCAAAAATTACACACACCGTGAGCAGACCCCCCGTGACCCCGATGTGATAAGGTGCTCAGCAGAGAACCCCCCCCCCCCCACACACAAAATGAAGCTAGAATTCCCATGCTGGTGTGCCATGTAATATGAATCTGACAAGCCAAACAGAAGGAGCACAGCTTTAGTATCGAGTGAATGTGGAGAGCAGCATAGTACATGTATAGTTAACAGCTAAAGGAACCAAGTCAATGTTGCTGACAAGTTTGGCTCTAAGGTTTAGTTTTAGAAAGGTTTAACTGAGCTCGCAACTGCATAAGGTCATACGAGCGTCTAAGGGTGGACGTCAACAGAGAAGTCCAATCAGGCTTACTCTTAGTTTTAATAAGAGTTTTTTACGGCACTTGCTAAAAATTCCTGTTATTACTGGATCCCTGTTATTACCCGGCTTGTTATATGGTTTCCACTGTATGTGTCAGGATGCGGTGGAATCAGGCACTCGTCAATTTTTGGGTATATGGGATTAATGGTATTATTTTAAAGGTTGTTCTCTTGGGGAAAAAAATCCATATACCTGGAATAGAAAGGCACCCCAAAATAGCAGGTCACAAGAGAGTGACAAACATACAAAAGAAGTAGAGGAAAATGACAATAGTAAGGATCAGGAAAGAAAAAGCAGCAGTTCCCTGTTGTAGATCAGGCACAGTTATGAGCGTGACATGAGTCAGCCCATTTGCAATTCTACTATGCTTGAACGAAAAATGTCCCCCCTTTGGGAATGGCCTAAAGACACTTCAGTCAGTGGCACCGCCTCGGGCGGTGAACTATCTTGTTATGAACGATCTTTGACAATAGAAAGCTATCGATGTAACCCAATGTTCATGGGATTCCAGGCTGCCGCAGCACTGCAAAAGGGAACTGGGGAAAGGAGCCCTGGAAGCCATTGAGGTAAAAGGTTTCTCTACTTTAACTTCCAGGTTGTCGGGTACAATAGCGGTGGGTTTGTAGTGCGCACTGAAACCACCAGAAAACGACCCGACCCGACGACCCGACCCGTTTGCGCTAGCAGGCACCCTCTTTAAGAAAGAAGGAAGGAGAGAAGACAAGAACAATAAACCAAGGTAAGAATGCAAGCAACACAAATTTACATTAGAACATATAAGTTTAATGTAACATTCTACCGCTAATTTTATTATCAGGGATAACAATAATAACATTTGGAAAGCAAAGAGACTATATTTTATAGTTTTTATACCCTCCTCCCTTATGTGTACACACACACACACATACACACACACACAACCACACTGTGGGGCATGTAAAAATACATTAGAAAAGACAACTGATGCTTATTGACAGTAAATGAAATCTTTATTTAAGTCTTTTTAATTTTTAATTCCATCATCCCATGTTTCTCCCAACCTCATCAAATTTTTCCCGCTCATGGCAGAGCCCGGAGGAGTAGTTTTGTAGAAAGGCGTTCCGCTGATTCTCTTTCCCCTGAAATGGCTGAACTGAGGCAGAAGTGAGGGTTGCCTTAGGTGCAAACCTTTGGCGCCAGGAGTGTAAGCTCTCAGTGTCACCTCGATGTCTGGTTTTGCAGCCACGGACACCCAACCTGTTTGGCAGAAGAAACCATAGAATACAAGTCACTGAATATATTTCATTGGGAACATGAGCAAAATTGTTTAAGTTTAACTAGCAACACGGCAAGGTTTTTTCAGAGGCGAGCCCTCCAAATTTAGCATTCATCTTTGACAGGTCCAAACCAAATGGGAAAATTCTTGTAAAATCCCTTTAGCAAAGGCACAATGTCGGACAAAGTTGAGCCTGCTATCCCTAACCCACAATCTTAAGAAAAATTAGATTAGAGGTCCAGTGGCCTAAACACTTTCATTGCTCAAAGGATACAAAACAAAACCAGGATGGAGCACCGAAGGAATTCTTTGTTCAGTAACAGACTTAAAGTTGATGGAAACAATAGAAAACAAGTTCTTGGAAATGATTTTTTTAAAGTGAGTTTTTTTCCTATAGAACGTGTTCACAAGGCAAAATAAGTTGTTTTTTGCACTTGGCTGTTTCATGATATAGGGAAAAAACAGATTTTTTTTCTGAAACTATGAGCTTCTAAATTCCCAAGTGTTAAGAGACCATAACTTTGGAAACACAGCAGCTAGGTTGGTACTGTTTTCACCCTCGTGTAGGGGCTTGTGAACATCTTTAATTCGATCCCATCGTGTTATATTACCAAAAATGCCAATGTGATTCATCAAGGCGAATAGGTACTCATTTATTTATTTCAAAGTATCAGCTGAACAAGGTGCTGTCAGGAGATAACACATTATGACATAAATGGAATAAAAATCAAATAGTGTAAAACAAATGCTCTGCACTTGTGTGTTTCACTCGGTGTATTCTTATATTACAAAACATTGCCATGCCAAACAATATCTTACAAAAGACTCTAGCACATTTTCAATCATATTAAGTTCCCTCTGTCACTCAAAATGCATTTTCGGTCATCAGAAACAATGAAGATGACAGCTCAATAAAGCCTGCCATGTGAAGGTCCACCTACAGTTCCACTTTTTGTTTTAGATGGTCAAGAAAAGAAAGGTTGTCTTCAGTATCAAACTCAATAATTCCCAAAAGAGTTTAGAAACTGAAGTCTCAAAAGACCTGGAGTAAAATGACACTTATTACAAATTAATCTCTGAAATGGGAGCAATATTTAGTATGTAGTATAGTATAAGGTTTTACGGCGCTCGCAACTGCTAAGGTCATAGGAGCAATATTTAGTATGTAGTATAGTATAAGGTTTTACGGCGCTCGCAACTGCTAAGGTCATAGGAGCAATCTTTAATATGTAAAAAAAAGTATTGAAGCATATCGGTCAAGAGGTCACATACCGACTGAGGACAACTGAACGTCAGCAGCAGCTTCCAGTGTTCCCCTTCCTTTCACGACAAAATCCCGCGCTGCAAGAGACGGTAACTTTGACAGCTTTTGTTTGTCCGCCATAGGAAGCTGAAAACACAAAAATGGACTGATCATCTATAGCAAGACTGTTTTTGTATTTTTACCTACTTAAAACGAGTTGAAGGTCAAACAAGACTATTTGCAGTCTCTTTCTTTCTAAGCACTTCTGTGAAGGAACTCAAATTACAATTTACGGATACAGTCGAACCAGGGTAAGACGAAATCACAAGGGAGCCAGAAAAAAAATTCCGTCTTAGACAGGGGAATTTATGGGGAGATGGAAATGGAGGGTCAAAGGACCAGCCACTGGGATCAATGATCGCTTTCCGATCGGCAAGCAGTGGTCAAAACTTCACACCTCTCAAATGCTAGTGCTATCCTGTCTGATAATGACATGCGCCAGTCTTACTTATCCAAATTACAACCAGTGCTTGCCTTTCATAGGACCACTGTTTCACCTATTAAAAACAGAAACGTTTTCCGCCCTTAGCCCCATCCACCAGTGTAGCAAGCAGTCAACCAGTGACACCCCTCACTGCCATCATGTAACAATGATTCAAGGAACTCTTTTCTCGGCTGGCCGTACGATCAGGGAAGCAAGCATCGGTCAATCTAATTTCACACCTCTGGCTTCTGGCTACCCAGGAAAGCTTCCGGCTCTCTACTCGAGCACTCTCACGGGCAGTCTTGAGATTTCACACCCACACTACCCTGACCATCTGCATCGCTCAGGGCTCACATGATGGGGTAACATCTTACCGTACAAGAAAACATGCAGTGTACCCGCTCACGGCGTGGCCAAACTGGAGGGCTGACTGGCAGCCTCAGTGTGCATGCGGCTACGCACGCAACAAAAGGCAAACTGTAGAGAAACTCTCTCTCTCTCTCTCTCTCTCTCTCTCTCTCTCTCTCTCCCTCTCTCTCTCTCTCTCTCTCTCTCTCACACACACACACACACACACACACACACACACACACACACACACAAACGTTATAGGTTAGCACTAATTAATGAAGAACATCCGATACATTGCCTCAAATTACATATGTACTTAGGGTGAACTCTATCATCGTCAAACGTTGATCATTTAATACCCCACCCCTTCCTTATTCAGGATGTCGCAGAACATGAATGAGCTTTAAATGTATCCGCACTTGTACAAGTGTTAGTGAGAAACGTGAAACAAAAGAAAAATACTGATCCTTGATCTAGATCTAGATCTATGAGTATTTAAACAAACCGAAAAAAAAATGTTTTCATCAATAGGCCTATCTATGTGTACTATGTTTGCTGGTAAAACATAAATAGAGGGAATACTTCAAGATAAAAGTTAGAGATTTTGTAGTACTGCTTGGCGTTAACCGGAAAGAAAACATAGATCTAGCCAAAGGAAAAACAAAGTGAATAGATCTATGTCACAAATGACAAAATTGTATGATTTTACATAGATCGAGTGTCTGTAGAGCAGGAAGTGACCAATAATAATAATAATAATAATAATTGCATTTATATAGCGCATATCCATGCTCAAGAGCATGCTCTATGCGCTTTACAACTATTATTACCCCGGCAGACCCTCTGAGAACACTCAGAAACATTCTCGGCTTTCGCGGAAGCATACAGTGCAAGCTGCGGATTTCACGCGCTCAAACACTATCAAACTGACAAGATCGTTCACTGTCTATAGCCGGGTACCCATTTCCACCTGGGTGAAGAGAGGAAAATTTGTGCAAAGTGCCTTTCCCAAGGACACAACGTCGGGCCCCTGACGGGATTCGAACCCACGACCTTACGGTTGCGAGTCCGAGAGCCTAACCACTAGGCCACCGACGCCACAAGGTACTTACTGGTGTTACAGTCTATAGAATTCTAAGTGAGCTGGGCTTCAGTTTCACTTTGGTGTGATAAACCATAAACATGTTTTAGTTTGCAGAAAACATGTAAGATCAGAGAATACAGAATAATTGGCTAGCAGCGCAGTTAGATATCAAAGAAGCTGGGGGGGGGTTTTATAGTAGAGGGTTTTACGGTGCTCGCAACTGAAGGTCATATGAGCGCCAAGGTGTGGGTGTCAACAGAGAAGTCTTTTCAGGGAATCAGACTTAGACTGCTCACCTCTCTAGCTTCAACAGCACAAGGTCTGCTTCGACTATCAAGGCACCCCTAAATAGCAGGTCACAAGGGAGTGACAAACGTATAAAAGAAGTAGAGGAAAATGACAATAGTAAGGATCAGGAAAGAAAAAGCAGCAGTTCCCTGTTGTAGATCAGGCACAGTTATGAGCGTGACATGAGTCAGCCCATTTGCAATTCTACTATGCTTGAACGAGATATGTCCCCCCTCTGGGAATGGCCTAAAGACACTTCAGTCAGTGGCACTGCCCCGGGGGGACCTGTTGTGGCAATATACACTGGAGAAGGTAATAATATGTAATCTGTGAAAGGGAATCATGCCAGTTTGTCACAGACCCATTTTGTCACATGCCCACGACCCTGCCTCGACTGTGCCCTGCATGATGGAAATTATCACTGACACTCCCAAAAAGAGTCAGTGAATGATTGATTAACAGAATGAATTGAATTTTATTATTCTACTGTTTTTAACGAAAGACCATTCCTTGAAATTTTACAGAGCAATTTGCTTTCATTTGCATACAAAAAGGAAGAAATATGAACAACACAAGCTGAATTGATATATATATAAAAAAGGGACTATCTTTACAACACCAATTTGAACGTGGAGAATAAAAAAAAAACTAAAGTTACGACTACAGTGTTAAAGTGCTGTAATTATGACTGTCATCAATACTCAACTACTTAAATGAAATTGTGACAAACTGGTCAGCCCCCTGTGAAAGGTACCGTATCGAGTACTTGTCTGTTGAATAGGCCTACTTTTTCATCAAAATATAGTAAACTTGAGCAAGAAAGACATTTAAACGAGAAAAATAACAAAATAGATAAATAAATAATAGAATTAATTAATTAAAAAATCAGCAACTCACATCCACTGGAAAATGCATATATATTTTATATATTTGGTCTCCTTTATTGGTCCCACAATCCACTCTAATGTTGTGCCTGCCTTCGTTGATTTGGACGAGAGCTTCGTTACCTTCCTACTCGATCCAGTCTTGAGTGACTGTTGCTGCTGTTCTGAACAGCAAATCTTTTCAGGAAGATGTTGGCAATGAATGTGAAGGTTTTCTTAGACACAGCAAGATTTAAGTTAAAAGAGTCCAAAAATGATTGTAGCCAACTGAGCTCGACAGAAACTTGAAACTGAATTTGTAAAGAAGTGAAGAGCTTCAATTGTCCATCCTCACTTGCAAACAGGTGCACATAGAACAGTAACCATGTATGTATGTCCTTTTCGCTGAGAGCAGAGGATTGTAAGCTTTATTTTATCCTCATCCGTTGCAACTACACCATCATGTGTTGTTGAAGTTTTTAACAATGACAAAGTTTTTCTCGATAATTACTGATGTTTGCATTGCAGAGCAAGTCAGCGGCTTCAATGTCCATTCTCCGAAGTCACTGGTGGAGTTTTGAGTTGTTCTTGAATGAGCAACATTACGCAGTGTAGATGGGGTACACTAGGAAAATACTGGGAGGAACAGCAGGAGATGGATACCTAGATTTTCTGATCATAGGAGCACCGGGTGGTCAGTGTATAGATCTACTGCAAACACCCAAATGCCAAATCACTTCCATTGTGTTTCCAGTTGAGCCTTGGTATGCTGTCGACCCACTTCTTACATTGCTTGGGGTCAGTAGGAAAGGAATACACACTGACGTCCTTTTCCGATCCTCTTTTACTGTCATACTTTGGGACCATCCATATATGATGGCACACTTTTTTGTCATGATGGCTCTTGCACACACAATAAAACACACTTTTTATCCGTCAGAAATTCACCTTGTAGGCCTACACATTCAAAACAAACCTCTATCTTAGTCTTAGTATAAATACCAGTACAAGACAAGTACCGGTAACAAGTGCGTTGCATTAAATGCATGTACACGCACACTAATAGGCCTACACACAAGGTAAGACAATAGGCTTTGTGCCTAATTGAGCAATTAAGTTTCGCGCGAACAATGTGGTGAGCGAATGTAACGCAAGAACCCAGCCTCACAGATTCCTGCCTGAGAGGCCTGTCGGGACGCATGGTTTCTTGTACGCTAAGGGTAACATCTACCCCCAAATTGCACCCCTACTCCCCTTCCTCGCCCAGCGGCATGGTCTCAAATCAAGGCTGAGCAGGCAAAGCATTTTCTGTCTTAAACAGGTGAAACCCTCGGAAGGGAGCAAATTTTTCTTTCGGTTTCCGCGTTGGACAGGTTTCCGCTTTATACAGGTAATTAAAGAGGAATATATCAAGGGGGGATCGGGGAGATTCCGTTAAGACAGATTTCCGTTTTACATAGGTTTCCGTTAAGGCAGGTTCAACTTTTTGTATTTTAAAATTTTAATAAAAGTGTAGCAACTGTGACTCCAAAATACAATCTCTTATGATTCTAGGTTTGCCAACTTTTTCAAAATCAACCATATAACATCAGATTACATATAAACAACAACTAAAAAAATTATATCAAGTGGGACTGGATTTAGTGTAGGGTTGAAGTGGTGGAGGCTAAAATGTCCCCTAAAATTTCTGATTGCCAAATTCAGGACAATCTGCAAAAATTCGGGATTATGCCTGTGATTATGCTACATTGGATTAGGGCTCACAATTTACAACGAGACTCAAACAATCATACCAGTAGTGTCTCAGATCCAACATACTGCTCGTAGTACCCATCAGCCTCCACAGTAGGACCAATGCGAATAGGGAGAGCAGATGAGGAGTGTACAGTGAGAAACAACGGGACATCAGCCTGAAATTGGTATAACAATTTAAGTTATGTTAACTCCTCACTTATGTAATACTAAGCATCATCTGCATATGAATGGACAGCAGGAAGCCTTCCATCACCATATATAAAGAATGAGGAAGAAGAAGAAAAACAAGTGTGACTTAGTACATCCAAAAATATTAGATCTAGTTGCTAAAATTTCTAAAATATCAACTGATGATTCTACATCAAGGGTGACAATAAAATTTGATGTTAAAGACATTCTGGACAATTATTTGTCACAAAGAACTACAACTGAAGATTTTGTCAAATCCCCCTATTATTATGATATCATTGTATTTCAATGGTACATACTATTTTCTTGGACGAAATGGAACAAAAGCATCTTGACAAAAAATAATAAGTAAAACTATGGACAAAAATAACAAAGGGACTTGACTCATCAAATACAATCAATTATAGTTACAGGTTACAGTTATTTGGATACAAATCACAGCCCTGAAAACGAAAGAAAATCAAAACTTGAAACGAGCAATTGAAGAAACATTAAGTCTGTCAATTTCTTTGATAAGTTATCACTTCCTTTAGGTTTTCCATGATTTTGTACTCATCTCTCACAGCTTTAGATGCATTGACTTTAATTCCTCAGCGCCTTATCAGTAATGGATACCTTCAGATAGTCTATTCTGGCCAGTCCTGAGATAAAAATAGTTTGTTGAGGTTGCAGAACAACAGCTCGAGGGATTATCATTGAACTTGGGGTTAGCTGAGTGCATTCATCTGGGCTTAATAGATTCATGATCTGCAGAAAAAAAACAAAAAGCATTTACACATGAAACTTTGATCAGATATTACCATTTTTTTCACATGATGGACACTTTACACATTGGGTTAAACTGCTCCCTCATCTCCATTAAATGTGTGCTTCTTTCTTCCAAACCTACTGATAGGTAAGAATGGCAATGTGTAAACCTTGCAAAGATTTAAACCTGCTTGTACAATACTGAAAGGGAAAGCCTACACAGCCAAATAGTAGATGCCACATGCCAATCATTCTACAGATTCACAACAATGGTATAAAATTTGTGTTGATGGTTTTCTTGCACCTACCAGACAATCCATATCCAGTGTGTTTATTTATTGTCTCTCCCCTAAAGGCATGAAGAAAAATTAATATGACTAATGTTTTCCCATCATTGTTGCCCACTGATCTAACCTGACGTGACCCCCTGTTCATGATCAGATATTACTCAAATGTCAGGAATGCATGAGTTGGTATCCGTTGAAGAACACATCTGTCTGGACACGCAATATGACTTGACATCGCTGCTAGGTTATTGCAAAGCTTGATAAGCAATGTAATGATCCACATACTAGCTGATTATATGTGGCTCAGATAACAGTTATTCAATGAAGCATTGACAAAAATCGTAAAATGTTGTTACATAAAACATACGATACGGCATGACTTTGAAACAGGACCCACTGTGTTCAAAGTGTGAGTAAAAACATTTAACCACAATAACTAATTAATTTTCTTGATTATGAACAGAATCCAGAAAAGTCATGATTACTGATTTGCCCACTTGCAAGTGCTGCATCAGGCAGAAAACTACATATAAAATGTAAGATAGAATACATAGTCTAGCACGTACATAGTGGTGGGTGGTTGGTGGGTGCTCTGATGCGGTTTGCTCCTTTTTTCTTATCAAACAAATATCATCCATATCTCTCCTTCTTTTCTTTGAATGCCACTTTCAAGTTACATCACTGACCTTTGGCACTTATAAGAACACTGTGTTTCAATTGCCATAAAACTCTTACTAAAACTAAATTTAAACACCTAGTGGACACTGGCACTGCCAAAAATGTACATAGCAAAGATTCTCAGGTCCTGAATTTCCATGAATATATTCTTTATATTCAACTTATGCACATAACTTCAAAAAAACATGCATGCCAAACAAATTGGTGTTAGCTAGGGTAGATCTTATTAAACATGAGCACACATTTCGTTTATTGAAGTTGCCGGGGGGGGGGGGGGAAGGTGAGAGTGTGAGAGTGAGAGAGAGAGAGAGAGAGAGAGAGAGAGAGAGAGAGAGAGAGAGAGAGAGAGAGAGAGAGAGAGAGAGAGAGAGAGGGAGAGAGAATGTGTAAAGTGTCGGCCAAAGACCTGTCTCTGATAGAGACAGTGAAAGCCAAGGACGACTTTATAGTATACATCACAAGAGTGCTCAGTGGTAGATCTAGCCAGCACGCAAGTTCAGTCGCACATTGGGGAGTCTGCAGTTGAGCGAAGGCATGTACATGCATCTGGCATTTCACCATGTTTGTCCGCCAGCTCCTTCTTTAACAGAAAATATCCACTGCACAACTGTGACAACAGCTTGCTTGCATTCTAACAGTGCTGAAGCTGAAAAGTAATGAAAAATCTGCCGGGGGTCTGGGGGCCGTAGAGGCCCCCTCAGGGTCCCGGGACAGCGTCCCAGTGGGGGTTCAGGGGGCGACGCCCCCAAAGAAATTAAAATTTAGTGCTTTTAGAGGGTTACAAATGGCATTTAGGAGTCTGTTTGAAGAGATTGCCTACAACCCATAATGTTTATTTATTCGCCAACATTTTGTCTAGTTTGATTTCCTCACCAACACATCTTTCCATTGCTGGCAATGTTTAAAAGCAGGTTCCCCTTCCGTTGCTACTATAATTCAATTAATTTGTAATCGCACCATAGATAGAAGGCAAACCTGGAAATAATGAATAGATATGTACCTTCACAATACAGTTACCCAGCGTATACCCTAATTTTCCTCAATTTTCACGTCTAAATGTCGCATGTCACAACCTCGGAACACCACTTCGAATTATTCTTGATTTTAATAGTTTTAGCACAAATTTCTTTCATCACGGCCCTTATCGCGTTCTCGTGCCGTAGAATCTTCACGCTGATAATTTCTCAAGATTTAGACAATAAATTTGCAAGCAAGTTTCTTTCTGACAGTAATTTTCCGTCTAAGATCACAAGTCAATTTACTTGATCGACGCGCATATTTTCCAGCCGTGGCAACAGTCCAATGATAGACAGACGGAATGCGTGAATGATAGAAAGGAGGAAACTGGCACAAAAAGTTTGCCAGATTTTGATCAATCTGCAGGTAAAAATGTACTGCCGACCAACCCGCAATGAACGCAAGGGGCATAGCGGAACAATGGCCGATTGCAGGTAATGAGCAATCTGGCAGGTCTCTATAACATAAACTTATTGCCGAGAGAATTACCGTAAACATCCATAACTTATACTTGACGGCACAAAGTCAAGTACGGATCTTTTGCTACCGAATTTCGGTAGTCCTACGCTGTCGCAGTTTTTTACGGAGGGAGTTGATAATGATGGAGGAACAAGTACGGAACAGGCAGAAAGTACTGATTTCCGTAAAAATACGGAAGAGAGGAAGCACTGAATTCTAAAAGCTACGTCTTTCTGAAGTTGTAGTAGACAGTGGACCATGGTGGAACAGAAAAAAAAAGAAAGCTTCTTGGTTGAGTAAAAGGGGCTGACCCTAGCACAGACGGATAAAATAATTAAGGTCAAACACCTAAATCTGTTAAACATGCCACTATAATCCCAACAAGCATATCAAAGTGGTATAGGGAGCATAAATCTTGTAGAGTTTTGACCCAATTGTCTAACTTGGTTTATATTTCTTGATAGTTAGAAATTTGTACACAGCAACATTCGTACATTTCGAAAGGATTTCCTTGCCACCAATTTCACAATGTGCATGCTAGATCGAGTATTAAAATTTAAACACTTATGTATACCTCCTTTATACATAGGTATATATATATGTATATCCATGTATACCCTGAATTGTTATAGATAAGCCATTACAGAATTTCTTTTCGAATTTTCCATGGTACCTGATCAGGATTTATAATGCCTGGAGTGTCATAGACCCAGTAGCTTTCATCAAACTCTTCTGACTTGAACTCAGATTGTTCTTCGCTCTTGTCAGCTATGTTGAAGCTTCCATCATTTCTGCCCTGAAAGCTGACCACATTTTGTCCCCAAGCAACGCCCTCCTCATCTCCTTCAATCTGGGCTGCTGTGCGGACATCTGTCGTGTTCACATCATCTGGCATTGATGAAAAATAAACAGTAGAAAATTGGGATACTACGTCAAGCACCTACATATTGATGCTAGGGCCTACTACGCTCCAACCATGTAATTGGAAAAAAATCTTTATTTGGTACTAAAACAATTTCCAAGGTTGACTTGTAGGTCCTCAACAAAAACCAGGATTCAGCGTTTATTAAAATAAAAAGCTAAAAAGCACAAGAGTACTAGTACTGTGGGGTAATATTTTCTGTCTTCCATTGCCATTAAAATCAAAAGATTTTATAAACTCCTGTTGAAAAATTATTTAAAAACCAGTTACCTGGTTTGAGCACAAAACCATCAATATATCATCTCATACATGTAGACTTACAGATCAACAGGAACAATACAAACAAGAGATCTGTGTTAATCAAGAAGATACTTTAAGGTATATTATATCTTGACAAAGTAAGAAAAAAGACATCTATATCAAGACAAACCATCCAAATACCTGTCAGCTCCCAGCGTCTGTTATGCCTATTATGCTTTCTCTGTTCTCTTGCTATCTTTTCAGATTCTAAACGCAATGCCTTTTCCTGCTTAAGACGTTTGAATCGAAGAGCTGCAGTTTTGGACGAATGGCGCATGATTGGGAACTTCAAGAGATTCAACGTGGTGCCTGAAACAGGGATAAGCAAAATGTCTCTAAAAAAGACACTAGATTCTAGAAGTACAATATATTAGCATTCATTCTATTTCATTTAATAACAGGTACACTGTCTTAGGATAGTATGGACTATTTCTCAACAACAATTTTATTTTCCCATCGTTTTCAAACCACAAGTAGAAGAATATGAGTTCTCTCAACGTATATTTGGTTTATTTTTCTTAGTAGTGAGAGCTCTGATAATTTTTTCATTTTGCAACAGAGACACCTTATTAATGCAGTGTAGACACCATTCTAAATGTCACTGCCCAAAATTAATAAAAAATTATGGATAAGAAGGGGAAATGTATAATGTATGGGCTAAACAGCACTTCCAACACTGTAAGATCAATAAAGAGGCAGGCCCCTGATGTTAAGTCCATCTCTGACAGACTAGGCCAAGTGGGATGTGAGAGCAATGAAAACTGCCCAAATAACCAGAGCACCAAAGTTCAAGAAAGACCAGTTTAAATAAGACTTTTAAGCTATTTTCAAGTTTGTAAAACTGGACTTCAGTGTAAGCTAAACCAGTGGTCACGGACAACAAATTTGATTTACCTGGCCATTCAGATACAGTAGCTCTCTGAATGAGATCTCTCGCTGTGTGTTTACAGTAGTCTGAACTCAGCAAAATGTTGAAAAGAGAAGATTTCCCTGAGTTGGCAGTGCCAACAATGTACACATCAACTGACAAAGAAACAAAATTACATATTTTTTATTTACACATGTCATAACATCTAAATAATGTGTATACAAAACTTTCAGTAATCTAACATATTCTTTCCTATATATTCAAGGTCACAAAAATATTTGTATAAATGTGAGCACAGAAAAGGCCAAAATATCAACTAAACAAAAAAAAATTATTACAATAAATGAAATCTGAGTCAATGCTAAATACAAGTATCTTCATCTCATTTTAACTGAAGATCAAAGCAGTATACATTTTCACTTCACACAAAAGTGAGTTCTACCATTAAAGAATGGCATCCGGCATCTGAAAGATTGCAACAGTGAACTTATAGTTGTATACAAAGATCCTGATTCTCTAGTCTGTGCCACTCTCATTTAACCTCTTCGTTGCTGCGCCCGTAGAATTTACGGGCCTGTACTGTGTAGCGCTGTGCCTATGGCCCGTAGAATTTACGGGACCGTGACACCAATTGACTCCCCAAATTGTTTTGATACCAATTATAAGTGAATTTACTGCTTAAAGTTTTTAAATTATTATTGGGGTACCTTCCCTTTATGTTTACCATCATTTCCCCCCCCATTTGAAAGCATCAGATTCAGATTTTAGCTGAAAGAGAAGATTGATCTAGATCTAACACATCTACAGCACAAATGATTTAATGGCCATAAACACAGATGGACTTACATGTATATAGATCTATATATATGTATTGTACAAGTGTTGTATAAGGTAGGAAACGTTTCTTGTCACTATCTCTTTACCTGCAGACACTCACACAACACATATTCCCCTTCTTTTTGGTTTCAGTTTATCGAATGTGTGTTGTTTTATGTTGTTGTGTGGTGTTTTTATTGGCATCATGTTACTAACTTCAACCTTTCTCCATCTGTCTCTCAATGAAATCCCCCTACAACTATATCAATAGAAACATAGTTCAAGGTAGAAGGAAGAATCAGAAATCTATGAGAAAATATTCATAAATAAAAGAGTTTTGGGAGGTAGAGTGGGGTCACCTCTGAGCCCCCTTGGTTCATGGGATTCCCCTGGCACAGAGGCCTATTTACCTGCCGCATTGAAGGGGTTAAGCTGTGGCCTTATAGATCAAAAACACTCCTGACTCCAAATACACCATCCATACAATATTGATAATGATATCAAAAGCATACATAATTATTGTTTGGAGGAACTTAAAAATCAATCAGTCCAGACATAATCTTTCATTCAATATTTTTGACAATTTAGTGTATTATGTGGGTATATATTTATTATCATCTCCCAAATCACACCATCATCAACACCAAAAGGGAAGTGTGTCATAGAAAAATTGGTAAAAATTGTCCAAACGATGGGAAAATGTCTTCTTCAATTTCATTATTTTGACAAGTGCCCGATTTCACCACGAGGCCTCACAAATATGATAAAAAGCCTCTGTGAAATTAAAAAAACAACAGTACCACCATCTCCACCCCTCCCCCACCCAAGACCTAAAGTACCTTGATTTGCTCTTCCTAAAATATCCGTTAAGTATCACTAAAATTTCGATTCAATATACCCTTTCGTCTGTAGAAGGAAAACAGGGTGGATATCAGCTTCTCCATCCCAAAACCTGTCTTTGCACTGATCAAGTTGAAGGCTTTCACATTTTTCAGACCAGAATGCCTGCAAGCCTCTTTTAGCCGTTCCTGCGCATTTCTCAAATATTCTGGGCAATCAGGGGCCAGCAGATCAGCCTGTGGGTAGAGAAAGTTGTAACTCAGGGGGCTGCCCAGAGAAGAACATAAGTTGTAAGTTAAACAGTGAAACTCAGGATTCTCTGTTTTGTTTAATCCATTAAAATCAGCAAAATAACTCTGATTCAACTAACACACATAAAAGAGCAAACTCAGATTCAGCGAAGCTGCTTGCCTAACAAATAGCCCCTGCTGATGGGATTTCATGCATTTTTCTCCCCAATGAAGTTTATCTACTCTATTCCAAAGGACCACTGATTGCAACAGCATCATGGATCATTACATGCTTAGCCAATTGCATACATCTTATGCGTCCAATTAGAAGCCTTCTGTCTCACCAACATGCGTGTTGTTAACTTTGCACGTGAGACATGCCATGTTTTAGTGTTTATCTGTGTTGGGAGATGTCGGGTGTACGGCCAGCACACAAGTGGCTATTACTGCATGTGTCTAGGGGGAGGGTGGGGGAAGGGGTGCACAAACATTTGGGGTGTAGAACATCCGCACACTTGCAATCACAGCAGAACCAGACCCCCATCACCTCCCTCCCCTCATTCCAGCTACTGAACAATGACATGCTGTTCTGTGGAAACAAACGTTGCAGTATGCACATAGGTTCTACACTACATTACAATGCAACCTGTTGCTCACATTGTTATAACCAATACTCAGATTCAATTAAATTGAAGGCCGGGCCAGAGTCTGCTTCAACCCAACATAGTTCTGCTTAAGATTTTTTTCTTCTATGTCTTTGTAAGAGAACTATTGGTTATGTGAAAACTAATTTCTAAACCAAAAAGAATTTTGAGGATTATGACATCAAAACAATATCTTCACTCGCAACCCTTAAGTAACATAAAAACAGCAAAACAGAAGAAAGAGACATGACAACATATGTGTTTCACTTGTGGGACAAAGAGTCACTGCCGGTGTACTGTTGTCTACGTTTATCACACATCAATAGACCAACACACTGTATACAGCCTTGTGACACAAGAATAGCAAATGTACGTTTGCCTCACAACTTTTGGTTGGTCATGGCGCATTCTTTTTGCAAAGCTAGTTCACATAGGACCTAAGCATGAGCTTGTGATAGTATGTGGTGTGTTTCTTGATGTCAGGAGCATTGGGCTTTCTCACTTCTCTTGGCAAGCGCAGAGCACAGTACAGTGTGCAGTGCAGTCAGCTGATCTTCTCTTTCGTCTGTTTGGCAGATTAAGCAAGCTAACAAATGTTGAAGAGAAAGCACAATCTGTACAAACTGCAGCTCAAATTGTAGTCACTGAAACTGAAACTGGTAGAGGAGAAAAAAAAATTCAAAAGCATGGCATTCCAAATTATGTGCTGCTGACAATCATCATTATTTCAGCAGTCTCTCTAAACTGAAAACCCGGCTTTACCAAAGAAAATCCTGATGTCCCAAAGACACTCTAACACTCTCTATTCCACTCTACTCTAACACTCTTGACAACTGACAATCAAGGATTTTTTATTATGGAAAAGTAAGAAAAAGAAACAAACCAAAGCAACATTAAGCAAAAGGGAAATGAGTCTTGTCCATTTTTGTTCAGCTGGATGTATACAAGAGTGAATAAGGATTGACCATCACCCATGTCATGCTGAAAACACTATACCACTAACAGTACAATACCTTGACTACATCCTCTACAACTAAAGTGAGGGACAAATTCACAAACATCTTGTTTTGAAATTCATAAATAGAAAAGTCTTCATCTTCACATTTGACAAAATTTTGAGAAAACTGGAATGATATGGGAAAACTTTTACCTTGTTTCCAACAACAAGAAGAGGGTGCTTGTGTCCAATATAGTCTGTCAGGTTAGGCACAATGCTCCCTTGCATGTCCATCAGGTCAACAACTATCACCACCAGGGAGCGAGTTGGTCGAATCTTGGAAATCATCTCTGTATACTCCTCGGGTTCTGTTTTAACCTCAACAAAAGCATTACAATGCTGCATGTAGTAGCACCTCTGACAAATGGACCGCTTCAGCTCACGTTCAGTTAATAACTTGAACTGTTCACTCACCATGAAACCAGGCAAAGTTCTGTTGTGGCATTGTAAATGAGCTCCACAGCCAGTACAAGGAACCCTACTCGGCTCTACTGATGCATCCTCAGTCCCATGTAGGGGTGAGAATTTTTTAGGCGTCTGAAAGTCTTGTTGAAAAGCAATGAGCTCAATAGCATTTTCAAGATCTGACGCAGAATCTACATCAGTCTCCTCTTGAACCAGATCCCCCATTGAGGAAACAGTGCTTTCAGCATCATCTGTCATAGTTTGAAGTCGTGTTTTGAAAGAATTTGTTGTCACATCATTTGCTGTAGTCCCTCTCAACAGTGCCGACCTTTCAGATGGACTCCTCACATCATGAGGCTGAGATTGAAGCTGAAGCAGCTTTCGAGTCACCAAAGAAATCTGAGGGGCCCAGGCCTTTTCTTTCTTGTCCTTCTGTCTCACATCATCATTTGGTTTATTTTCAACTTGAAAAGCATTGAATCTTTGAGAGGATGGAAACATCTTCACTGAGGCAAAATATCTCCACCGTGAAAATGACGTGCATGATGTAGAAAGCCAGTGTCTTCTTGATGTCATGGCTCGAAGCATTATGCACTCACCTGCCATCTTGACTTCTTGTGGTAATAAAACTGTGAAGAAAAAAAAATTGAAATGAAGAATACACATTGCATTTCATGAAATTCAACATTGTACATGAATCAAAAAGAACTTTTGCATCCTACAGAATGAGCACTACATCAGGTCTTGCAGAAAATATGGTGTTCAAAAGAGATTTTTCTTTACCGTTTATTAAAAGAAAAACAGAAAATAATAAACAGCAAAATTCATTGCCTCTCACTGTGGGTGAAAAATATCTCTACATCTAACAGAGAATACAGAATTAGAACCATTACAAGCATGGTAGGCATTCTTAAATTTTATTTTTAAAAGTTTGTTGAACGTCTCAACTCCTGTAAAATTTACAAACAATGTCCATGATACATTGTTATCCCTCCTTTTTGTGGTGCTTCAGACATATATGTGATGTATCATGGTGAAATCAGGGGCTCGTCAAAATGGTGAAATCGAAGAAAAAGGCATTTTCCACAAGTTTGACAATTTATGTCAAAATTTTGTTTTTTGGATTAAATATCTTTTATGTTCAAATGAAAATTCATTTCCCTGTGAATTTTACTGAAAAACCTTGTTTAAAGTAAAGGCACAAAATATGTAGTTTTCAGTTTTCAAGGATTGATCTTAAGCTATTGAAGTTATCAAACTTTGGCGGACATTTTCTAATTAATTTAACCACTGAAACCAGGCTACCTTACCTTCTTCAATAGCAAATAAATATCTCGACTTATGATTCAGCTAGATGGATATTTTTTCACTGAAAGCAAGGCAAAAGAATATAAGCTTTCAGATGGTATCAATAGCTCCCCATGCCCAAAAATTGACGAGTACCCGATTCCTCCACGTCTTGACACATAAATACATATTTATA
>NW_004797814.1:487057-490526 GCF_000002075.1 Aplysia californica
AAATTTATTTTAGTTTGCATTGCCTAAAGTATTTTTGTATTTGAGATGAAACCAAAAGGTGCCTTACTCAAGTTACTGACAGTGCATCATGTATAACGAAGTGGCTAGCCGTACTAACATTTTTTTTGGTGCCCATTGCTAACACCAGGTTGAACTTGTCCCCCAACCTGATTCCCTGGCCCTAACCAGTTTTTAACTGTTCTTCGAATTTAGAATAGGTAACTGAAGAATTTAAGAACTTGAGCTGATTTTATTTTTATTTTTGTTCAGCAAATTTTTCAAATGTCCTTATATTATATATAATATAAGGACATTTGAAAAATTTGCTGAACAAAAATAAAAATAAAATCAGCTCAAGTTCTTAAATTCTTCAGTTACCTATTCTAAATTCGAAGAACAGTTAAAAACTGGTTAGGGCCAGGGAATCAGGTTGGGGGACAAGTTCAACCTGGTGTTAGCAATGGGCACCAAAAAAAATGTTAGTACGGCTAGCCACTTCGTTATACATGATGCACTGTCAGTAACTTGAGTAAGGCACCTTTTGGTTTCATCTCAAATACAAAAATACTTTAGGCAATGCAAACTAAAATAAATTTATTTCCAATTCAGAACGCCTATTTTTTGCTGTTTGTCAGTCTCTCTTTCTCTCGCCTTCTTGCACTAAATGGACCTGTCCGGTGTGCGCAGGACAAGTAAGACAAGAAAGTAAGGTCAAAAATTGATTTTTTAAACCAAAATTGTGTTGTTCCTCAGCCATTTATCTACTGCTATTTACTAGATCTATAATTAAAAAGGATTTTTGTACAAGTAACAATTATTTTATCATATATGCATTTTTAGTATTTTTGACACAAGTACAAGTCATGTAAAAAATGTGTGAGGAAATTTGCCGTCAGTGACTGTCAGAGCCAACATATAAGGTTTCTAAGTAGTAAGACTCATTCATAAAACAAACCCTCTATCACACTGTATAAGTGTATATAAAAATTTAGATCAAGTGGCCTTTCTTGCTGTGAATTGTGGATGAATAAAAAGTCTAGATCTAGACATAGATCTATATATATATAAAAAACAGAAAGCCCAAAATGGGAGGTTTTATGAAGTCGTACCCTAATACAATGAGCAAAGCAAAGCCACAACGAAGTCATTCTTCAAAATTAGCATTGTATTGTATCAATTCAATACAGCAACTTCCCATTTCCCCTTCAACTTGCAAGATATCTTTTAATAAACTAACACTGAATATGGAAGAGGCTAGCCGTACTTAATGACGGCTAGACTGGCAGTCTAGCCATACTTAAGTATGGCTAGACTCGAAGTCTAGCCGTACTTATTCTTAATATGATTATGATGGCTAGACTGACCATTTACAAAAAAATAGGCCTACTGAATTGTAAAATATACATTTTTAGTGTGCAGTACCTAAAGTATTTGCATTTGAGACGAAACTAGGTGCCTTAATGACAGTGTATGTATTTTAAACCTCCTGTTTTCTAATGTTAATAGGGCCTAAGATAAGTACGGCTAGACTGGCAGTCTAGCCATACTTAAGTACGGCTAGACTTCTTGTCTAGCCGTACTGAAGTACAGGTGGACAGCCAGGCTAGCCGTACTTAAGGCTTAAGGACGGCTAGACTGTCAGGCTAGCCGTACTTAATATTGATGGCTGAAATGTTAAAGAAATTTTTAGTTTGCAATGCCTAAAGTATTTGTATTTCAGACAAAACCAAAAGGTGCCTTACTGACTCGCATGTATTTGAACCTGAATAATTATTAGATCTAGATCTAGATCTACATCTAGATCTAATATGTCTAATGAGACCTGTGTACTAAACAGGCTTGATTGAGTCGATAGGGCCAAACCTAGATTCTAGATCTACGTACGGCTAGACTGGCAGTACTTAAGTACGGCTAGCCACTTCGATATAATATAATGAATAATGACACTGTGTAAGACTTCGACAATCGGATACACGTACAATTCTGACTGATCAATGACTCACGAGTGAGGAGGGTAGTAATTTAAACTAGAGTCTAGATATATCTAGATGTAGATCTATGTAGATTCTAGATCTATATATCTAGATCTAGATCTATATTATAATCTAGAAATCTAATCTGCTAATCTAGATTCTATGATCTCTAGAATCTAGATTCTAGATTTAGATCTCTAGTTAACCTTAATATAATATAATGACTAATCTAGCCTACACTTAAAAGTTCATACCTAACAGAGATGGTATTACAGCATCTGGTTATTAAACTTGTATTGATTAACTTTGAACGCGGAGTTATAGATGAAACATCAAGTCGTCAAGAGCCGTCGAGGCAATGGATGAGTGGCCAACAAATAAAAGACAAAAGACGACGGCAGGGTATGGGCATGTTTCTTCTGACTTTCGGTTTCGAATTTCGTGATTCGTTTCTTTATCATAGGTTAGACAAAATTTTTAATGGATCTGTTGGTTGAAAATGCTCAGTGTTTCTCGTGATAAAAAACCAAAGCATTAAAACCCAAGTTGCAGGCTTGCGCACATTGAAATTTCAACGTAGAGATATTAATGGGATCTGATGTAGATCTAGATCTATGATCGATTGTCGAATTCTAAAACGAATTTTCAAGTGATTCCACTTTAGTGAGATGACAAAAGATCTTCTGCAAGAATGCAAAGGAACCCAAAACAAATAATATATTATACTTCGTCGTGTCTTTGACGTCTTTAATAATAATTTTCAATAAATTCACACTCGTTTCATTTTTTTAAAAAGCTCTTAAAAATCAGTTTAATATTTGCCATTAGACTAATATTCTTGCGTTTTCTCCTCATTCACTTGTTTTTATTTTTCAATAGTCTTGAGTATTCCACAGACTAAATTATACTGTCTCCACGTATTCTCCTCATTCACTTATAATTGTTCTTTAAATACTCACCAAAAAGATGCCACAATATAATATATAGATCTAGACTACATACTATACTCTGTCACATTTTTAAGTATACACTGTGTTAAAATTAAAATAGTTAATTTCACAATTAGTCGATATTCTTTAAAATTTCAGGAATACGAATTCAATCAATTTTAAAAACGTAAACAACAACAATATGGAATGTGAACATAACAGGTTTATTCACGACTTACAAGAGTGTGAGGGTGGTCTGCAAAAGTAACACGATCAGTAGAGTAAATGACGACCTGACATCGTCGAAGCCTTGAATCAATCAATCGCTGCACTGCCTGTTGAGGGATGTTAATTCCACTCTTCATGCGATGTTCTCTCAAGTTGAGGAAGTGTCTGAGGCTGGTACGCGTGTTGTCGCATGTTGTTCAACTAATGTCTGGTTTGTCTTGCCGTTTTGAAACGGTTCCGTAGATGCGACAGGCGTATTAAAAAATCATCTCTTGGAGTAGTTTTTCTTCTCCCACGTTGGCAGTGTCGATCCTTTCCTGATTTAAATTTTGTTGTTTT
>NW_004797814.1:490731-494911 GCF_000002075.1 Aplysia californica
ATCTAATGAGACCTGTGTACTAAACAGGCTTAATGGAGTCGATAGGGCCAAACCTAGATTCTAGATCTACGTACGGCTAGACTGGCAGTACTTAAGTACGGCTAGCCACTTCGATATAATATAATGAATAATGACACTGTGTAAGACTTGGACAACCACTTTCCTCTTCGACAATCGGATACACGTACAATTCTGACTGATCAATGACTCACGAGTGAGGAGGGTAGTAATTTAAACTAGATATATCTAGATGTAGATCTATGACATTCTAGATCTATATATCTAGATCTAGATCTAGATCTATATTATAATCTAGATCTAGATCTAGATATCTATAATCTAGATCTATATCTAGATCTAATCTAGATATCTAGATCTAGAAATCTAATCTGCTAATCTAGATTCTATGATCTCTAGTAGAGTCTCTAGAATCTAGTTAACCTTAATATAATGACTAATAATACTAATCTAGCCTACACTTATAAGTTCATACCTAACAGAGATGGTATTACAGCATCTGGTTATTAAACTTGTATTGATTAACTTTGAACGCAGAGTTTTAGGTGAAACATCAAGTCGTCAAGAGGCGTCGAGGCAATGGATGAGTGGCCAACAAATAAAAGACGACGGCAGGGTATGGCCATGGGCATGTTTCTGACTTTCGGTTTCGAATTTCGTGATTCGTTTCTATTCTTTATCATAGGTTAGACAAAATTTTTAATGGATCTGTTGGTTGAAAATGCTCAGTGTTTCTCGTGATAAAAAACCAAAGCATTAAAACCCAAGTTGCAGGCTTGCGCACATTGAAATTTCAACGTAGAGATATTAATGGGATCTGATGTAGATCTAGATCTATGATCGATTGTCGAATTCTAAAACGAATTTTCAAGTGATTCCACTTTAGTGAGATGACAAAAGATCTTCTGCAAGAATGCAAAGGAACCCAAAACAAATAATATATTATACTTCGTCGTGTCTTTGACGTCTTTAATAATAATTTTCAATAAATTCACACTCGTTTCATTTTTTTAAAAAGCTCTTAAAAATCAGTTTAATATTTGCCATTAGACTAATATTTTTGCGTTTTCTCCTCATTCACTTGTTCTTATTTTTCAATATTCTTGAGTATTCCACAGACTGTAAATTATACTGTCTCCGCGTATTCTCCTCATTCACTTATAATTGTTCTTTAAATACTCACCAAAAAGATGCCACAATATAATATATAGATCTAGACTACATACATACTATACTCTGTCACATTTTTAAGTATACACTGTGTTAAAATTAAAATAGTTAATTTCACAATTAGTCGATATTCTTTAAAATTTCAGGAATACGAATTCAATCAATTTTAAAAACGTAAACAACAACAACAACAAGGAATGTGAACATAACAGGTTTATTCACGACTTACAAGAGTGTGAGGGTGGTCTGCAAAAGTAACACGATCAGTAGAGTAGATGACGACCTGACATCGTCGAAGCCTTGAATCAATCAATCGCTGCACTGTCTGTTGAGGGATGTTAATTCCACTCTTCATGCGATGTTCTCTCAAGTTGAGGAAGTGTCTGAGGCTGGTACGCGCGCAGGCGCATCAACTAAAACCAAGGTCGGCTTGCCCTTGCCAAACGGAAACGGAGACGCAAAAGCCACAGGAAAAAAAAAAAACCCGCACTAGGAGTACTTCTCCCACGTTGGCAGTGTCGATCCTTTCCTGATTTAAATTTTGTTGTTTTCTCACGATCCATTGTTGTGTACAAAGGTCTTCTTGTTACATTAAAATATATAGCAAAAGTGGATACCGAGGCACCCCCGCGAATCATTCCAACAAGCTGATTTCGCACATTTGCTCTTTGGGCGTGGCATGATGAAACGTAGACTTAAGAAGTTTTATCACTGGCGAATTGTTACAAAAATGACAAAGCTTTGATGCGTGCTTCTGTTTTATACAAATCATTGCCGTATCATGAGTAATTCTCAAAAAGGACAAAACATATTGTAACACGCATGAAGTTACAAAACCACTCGCGCGTTCAGGAATCTGAAAACAGTTCACCACCGACAGGTATATCACGTAATCAGTGTGTAAATTTGAAAGCAATTGGTGGAATAGATTTTGTTTTATTAAGCTTCAGAATGTGTATACTTAAAAATGTGACAGAGTATAGCTGGATTGTCTTTAATTTGCTCTCTCTCTCTCTCTCTCTCTCTCTCTCTCTCTCTCTCTCTCTCTCTCTCTCTCTCTCTTTCTTTTGTGTTTTAATTTGTTGGTGTGTTAATTTTTTTTATTGTTCTGATGTGTTGTGTTTTTTTTTCTTTTAAAAATGTTGAGTTTGTTTTATTTTTATAGTAGAGGGTTTTACGGCGCTCGCAACTGCATAAGGTCATATGAGCGCCAATGTTGTTTTATATAGCGTAATGTCATTTAATTTGATGCTGTTCCAACCTTTTTAAAGATACAAATTATGTTATGTTAGAGCGTGTCTCCACCAAAACCGAACAGGTCTAGTAGTACTGGCCCCTTCCATACTTTACTTGTACATGTATACTCTGTAGGCCCACTAATTATATATATACTTTTTACTTTTACTTTTACTTATTTTCTTCCGCTTGTACCGGTTGGTGTCGCAGGGAGACACCGGCGTCTGTCTGCAGTCTGCAGCAAAGCGAGTGGCCTGTAGGAGGGACATCCCGTGAGCTTTGAGGGTGTCTGCCACAGATTCACCCCTTCGCGTCGCCTTTGGTCTCCCTCTGGCTCTCATCCAGAATAATATTTAGTGTTGTATGCTCTCAGAGCTGGATGGTTTGAGGGCATCCGCGCGTGAGGTGTCCGAACCACTTGACTATATATGTATATGTATATGTCCCTATATATTCCTCCCCCCCCCCATCTCTCTCTCTCTCTCTCTCTCTCTCTCTCTCTCTCTCTCTCTCTCTCTCTCTCTCTCTCTCTATCTATCTATCTATCTATCTATCTCGCTCTATATATATCTATCTCTCTCTCTTTGCTTTCTCTCTCTCTCTCTCTCTCTCTCTCTCTCTCTCTCTCTCTCTCTCTCTCTCTCTCTCTCTCTCTCTCTCTCTCTCTCTCTCTCTCTCTCTCTCTCTCTCTCTCTAAATACATCTTTGTAGTTTGTATACAAAATGTACTTGAGAATGCCTATTCTTTTATTTTGTTTTTTTCTTCACCAGTTAGGTCTATATTTAGTTGATTCCTCGAGCATACTAAACTGGCTCACGTGATGGGCTCAATTTAATGTGCTTCATTATAAAAGAAGGAAAATTAACCTTGCCATAAGACTAGATCTTGAGTTAATGTCTTGTCAAAACAGTTGATGTATTACAGACTGGTAGTGGTATATTTTGAAAGATTCAATTACTGGGTTCATTTACACGTTAGAAATGGGTGAGTGTCGTGGTCTGGTTTGCTCCTTCTTTCTTATCAAGCAGCTGTCGTCCTTATCTCTCCTTATTTTTTTTTGTTTGTTGCTCTCTCGTAACGCCTCTAATCAGTATGAACTATTTGTGTTGCAAGTGCCGTAAAACTCTTACTTATTTTACTTGTGGTGCGGGTTGTTGTTGTTGTTTTTTTATTAGTTCGGGGTGGGTTTGTTTGTTTTTCTTCGTTTTTATTTTGCTGTGGTTTTTGTTGTTATGTTTTGGGTGAGCGGGGTTGGGTTTTTAAAAAAGTAAATATATAGGAATATAGGATTTTTTAAAAGGACAACTCCTTGCAAAGTGTAAAGTGTGGACAACCGGACACCATGAAGAAACAAGTAAGCTCACGTGCTTCTTGGAAGTAGACACGACATATACAGTAGTAGTAGGCCTACAGACACGAGTCTGTTTTCAGCACCGCCTATTCACAATGAAAGAACTCCTCTCTGGAATCCCTGCTCCTAAAATGTAAATATTTATTCTATCATTGCACCTCCTATATTTCCCTCTGCATTTTTTTTAAAACGGTATAGTGGCACGGTGTCAATGGTATACCCAAGATGATCACTTTTCATCTCCAAATTATTTTTGTTCATTTTTTGTTATTTAGTAGCCGAGAGGTTTTACGGCGCTCGCAACTGCATAAGGTCATATGAGCGCCAATTAGTCTCCAAAATATGTGGTCGTCTTGGACAGGTTAGACTCTTTAGTGTTTATACATAGGTGTTTTATATATATA
>NW_004797814.1:497275-500865 GCF_000002075.1 Aplysia californica
GGGGGGCAATGGTTCCCAATAGCTGGACAGACTACTTCAGTGTAACCCTTGGACAGCCAGTTTATCGCACTCATTTATCAACACCGTTCATGGAGACGCATACATGATACATCTACAGTATTACAGTCTATTTGGGCTGTGCCTCTTGATCTAAAGAACCATTCACAATCACATCCTGTTCAGTCTCCACCCATTGAAAAGCGGCCTTTATCCGTAGCCAATGGGTGAAATGAGGACCAAAAGATAAAGAAGACTTCTTACTTTCGAGATCGCGTCAAGTGCATATCAGTAGTCGGGTATCCGAACCAACAGAAGACCATTGTTGTGGCCAGTAGTGGTTGGCAAAATCTTGATAACCTATCCGGATAACCGGATAATTCTCAATGAAACATTATCCGAATTCAGACTCATAAAAGCTTTTTCCTAATCCGTTTGTCGAAGTGGGTACACCCATTTGTTGCAGTGCTTCTAACTCGTTTGTCGAAGTGGTTCTAACTCATTTGCCGAAGCGGTTCATACCGCGCCGAAGAGATGCACTAACATAAAATTATTATCCGGATTTGGCTAAAGCTGCTCATTGCCCAGCCCTAGCCAGGTTTGATTTGAGAGTGATAATAGAGGCTGCTTGTTCATAAATATCCGGGTTTTTTCCCTTGTGCTGTCTGAGTCAGAATCATCGGGTTGTGACAGTACACGATCTGCGGTATATTTAGAGTATCCGTAATACACCCATTGGGTTTTAGCGATACAGCAAACATCATACATAGCCCATTCGTCAGCTCTTTCAGTTGATATATAAGTCGATCCACCCAAAGGGAATTCATTTGTCAATCATGAGTCTGCTGAAGAAACTTTTTGGTGGTGGGAAACAGGGGAAAGCCCCAACACCTCAAGAAGGAATACAGAGGCTTCGAGAGGTAGAGGAAATGTTGATGAAAAAGTCGGACTTTTTAGAAAAGAAAATCGACGTTGAGATTGCGACAGCGAAGAAAAATGGTATAAAGAACAAAAGACTGGCAATCCAGGCTCTGAAGAGAAAGAAAAATTGTGAAAAGCAGCTGAATCAGATTGATGGTACCCTATCCACTATTGAGTTCCAACGGCAAGCTTTGGAGAATGCAAGTACAAATACAGAAGTACTCAAAGTTATGGGAGTTGCAGCCCGTGCCCTGAAGGAGGCTTACAATAATATGGACATTGATAAAGTAAACGAGATCATGGACGAAATTGCGGAGCAACAAGAACAGGCAAACGAAATTACTGAAGTTATTGCTAATCCTGCTGGTTTTGGCATGGATATTTATAGTGAGGATGATTTACTGGCAGAACTAGAGGAAATGGAACAGGAGGATCTTGACCAGACGCTGATGTTTGTGGGACCTACTGAAGACCTACCCAGCGTGCCCAGCGCCGAGCCCACTGAACCACGCCCTGCTGCAAAACCGCGACCCACAAAGAATGATGACGACTTGAGAGAGCTGGAGATGTGGGCTTCCTAAACAACAGCCGCTCCACACTTCGTTTGACCAAGTCTGTAGTGTGATTCCAGTCTGTTGTGTAGTTCATAGCTATCACTGGCATTGACAGAGGACTTTCTTGCCGATCCGTGGTTTGTGCTGATTTCATATTCATGTAATTGTGCTTTTTATGGAATAGTAAACGATGTTCCTGGTTGTGACTTTTCCTTAAAAAACGTCCTAAGGTAAAGAGTGAAAGTCCTTTGAAATTACTCTAAAGTCAGTGGTTGCTCTGGAAGGTAAAAGTGTAGGCTTACAAAACGTCATATTTTTCTTTTCTAAGTTGCTGAACCAGTGACACTATAAAATCAGTGAATAATCACAGAAGTACAAGCGTGATTAGTTTTGTTTGTTACTTCTATTTTTTGATACACTGATCATTGCATACCTAGACTAAAAGTTGGTTGTTGTTTTTTAACGTATACGCATGTACGGTAACAAACATGAACAAAAAATGTTGTTTTTCATGCCACATTCTGCAGCAGTGTTTTAATCCAATTACTGCAACAACAACAAAAAGTCAAACATTTTCGAGCTTGTTTGTTAGTTTGTTTGGGTTTGTTTTTCTTTTCATGATAGATTTAGGTATACATGTATATTTGAATGAATGCACATGTTAATAATGCGGGCTATTACTTGTTCACCTTGAAATGAATGGCAGTGGAAGCAGCCTTTCTGTCTTTTCTTAGTACTATAATGAGTAGTGTTCAGTGCACGTGTTAACATCGTTACCAAGAGGCCAGTAAGGATAAGTACAGTGAAGGTATCTGACTGGAAAAAGTAAATGTAAAATGGTAGGCCTACTTGTAAGAGCTTGACAAACTAAGAAATTTATAAGAATTGAATCAAATCAACATCTTTCTACTTCCTTTGATTGTGCTTAACGTCATGTAAGAAATGAGAAAATAGGTTTTGTTCGGGTTGAGGAATGATTCATCCTACATTTAAAAGTTAATGGTGAAATGCAGCTCATTGAATAATACTCCTGTTGGGCATGAATACTAAGTTTCTTATGAAACAGACGTGTACATTTGAGATGTTCTGGTAAGCTTTTTGCTTTTCTTGTGATGCAAATTGTTTCTGTTTTGTCTCGACTGTTGAGTCATCTTCAAATACATTGTCTTTGCCTTAATTCGCCATGTATATATTTTTTATATGCATACATCATGAAACTGTAAGATAATGCACATATTATGTCGCTTAATACGTACGAATGTTGTCTTGTTTCTCCAAACATGTTCAATCAAGGTAATAAAGAAACTGCGTTAAAGGGGCCTACAATTTCACCTCTATTTTTGTGTATGTGCGAAGCAGTTTTTGTACCGTATGGTAGAAGTATAGAGCATATGAATCTCCCATAAGATTTAAAGCTGCGTTAATGCGCCGTTTGTTTGTGAATCTCATTTGTGAGGGCAGACAGAGAACATGACAAATAAAATGGGGGCTCTAAAAAAAAAAAGTTAATTTGACTACCTTCTTTGCATCTGGAGACCGACACAATGAGCTTTTCTTTGAGATTTTTCCCGGAGGTGGATGGGACGGTTATTTGTTGTTGTTGTTGTTGTTGTTTGTTGTTGTTGTTGTTGTTGTTGTTGTTGTTGTTTTTGTGTTGTGTTGTTGTTGTTGTTGTGGTTGCGGTTGTTGCTGTGTTTTTGTGTTATGTTGTTGTTGTCATATTTTGGGTTTTTTGTGCGAGTGGCTTTTTTTTCGGGGGCCGGGGACCTTATTTGTTGAATCTCTATTATACATTGTATATGGAAGGTTTGGATGAATGCTCTACGGTTAGTCTTGGTCTGTTGATTTATATAGATACCAAGACGTTTTATTTGGCATGTTATCAGTATTTGTTGTTTTGAAGAACAATAATATGATGTTGTTTGAAATGCACTTTCGTCGCAATAAACGTGTGGGTAGATCTAGTCAATTTTCAAAGCAGACTTGATCACATTATTTTCCTCTATTTGAAATGTTAGTATAGATCTAGTGTGTAAAGTGTGTGGTCCTGTATACATGCAGTTTCTTTTACTAAAGTTACAAAATGTTTTACTGTCGCCCTATATCATTTCTTGGGGG
>NW_004797814.1:503242-509687 GCF_000002075.1 Aplysia californica
CACACACACACACACACACACACACACACACACACACACACATGAAACTGTTGAAAGAAAGTGAATGTTAGTGAAGGATTATATTTGAGACGTTCGCTTTTTATATAATGTGTCGACTATTTTCGAAAGCAAAGTCTGAGTATGTTATTAATTGATTGCCTGAGTGAGAAGTTTGTTATCCATTGTTTATGAAAATACACTTCGTGGGCTCTGCTCTTGCCTTTATTGTCCCAAATAGACTTGTTGTATTAGAAGATTTCAGTCAACTTTTAGTTGTGGAAGTAGGCCAGTAAAGTGCAATTGCATTTTGAAAGTGATTGAAAATGGTATAATGCCAGGAACAGAGCAGACACATTTTTTAAAATTTGTCTTAGAGAAATAGCTGATTCTTTTCTTATCCTGTAAAAAAAGAATCAGCTGCGAACCTCGTATTGTTAATTTTTTTTCAACAAAAAAAAAAACAACAACAAAAACTATTACATGTATTACTGGATGGGTTCATTAAGGCTAACAATCAATTATAGATGACATGTGACATGTGTTGTTGTTGTGAAAGTGAATGTTGTGATGAGAGATTGTTGAGCGAAAATGTTTTTTAACAACCCCCCCCCCAAAAAAAAAAAAAGAAAGATGTATTTAATTCAATAATATTTTAATCTGCATTTCCCCCCTCCGATCATAGAAAGATAAGAACTTATTGAAATAAAATAAATTGTTCTTATTCGTACTTTGGGTATCGTCTCTTACCTAGAGTGGAGGCTACCCCGCGGGGCGGTTCCTCTGACTGTAGTGTCTTTAGGCCATTCCCAAAGGGGGGACATTTCTCGTTCAAGCATAGCAGAATTGTAAATGGGCTGATTCATGCCACGCTCATAACTGTGCCTGATCTAAAACTGGGAACTGCTGCTTTTTCTTTCTTAATTCTTACTATTGTCATTTTCCTCTACTTCTTTTGTATGTTTGTCACTCTCTTGTGACTTGCTATTTCCGGGGTGCCTTGATAGTCGAAGCAGACCTTCTGCTGTTGGAGCTAGAGAGGTGAGTAGAATAAGTATGATTCCCTGTAAAGACTTCTCTGTTGACACCCACCCCTTGGCGTTCATATGAGCGAGCGCCGTAAAACCCTCTACTATAAAAAAAAAAAATATATATATATATATATATATATATATATATATAGGGTGGAGGCTACTGATAAAACTCCAGTTCACTGGTGCGTCGTAGGGAAAGTGTGGGGGGAGGGGGAGGGGGGGTGAACCCAGTGCTATTTGGAAGATTTTCAGCCCCTGACCTAAAATTTGCAATAAAACGTTGTGTTGGAGAAGGTGTTAGCGCACTCTTTCAACAAAAGAGTGGGTTACGTAGACATTTCGAACATAATGTTTCCACATTCGTGTGCGCACGTAGGTTTACGTTTCTAGGCCCATATTTGAAGGGCTAACAATATGCACAAGCAGGTTAAAAAAAAGAATTACACTTATTTCGATATTTGCCTATCCCTACAGTTTGAAGAACCTTGTAGAGTACGTGGCTCCGAAGTATTTCGCCGTTATCTCTTTACCGATTGCGCAAGATGATAAGTGTTAACTGCGCGGTCAAAAGTTCGTTGCGCAACTTATCCTCAAATATCTCTTTAACCGGCAAATCAATGTCATCCATACTTTTCACAACAGTTTGTATCAATTTTCCTTAACTTAATTATAATTTTTCACAATAATTGAGGCTAGATTAAAACCTTTCTTCATAAATTTATATAAAATACTATAAATCTGTTGTTAACCGCACTTCCCGCTTCTCACACACATTTTGCGTACAAATATCGCACGAATCACACTTTTTATTGGCAAAACTTGTCACAAGAAAATAACTTTATAGTGATCCCATTTTTGCTCTAAAGGTTCTCAAAACATACATTTAATTATAAGCATAATGTGGCAATTACAAAAAAAAATGACTGACTTGCTTTTAAAAGCGAATTTGACCTTGCTGTAAACCTTTAAAATCTGTAGAAACCACCCAGTTAGATTTTTTATTGGTATTTATTTTAAAACTTTCTAGAACACAGCTATCAGGTGTTTACATAAATATCGATCTGTCAAGACAAATAGATACGAAGTCATTGTGCAAAAGCTGGAGAGTCTAAGTTCAATAGTTCAGGAAATACTTGACGATAAGTTGCGACACGAATTTTTGACCGCACTATAGATATATAGAGGCCTGATATCATTGTTCTTACTCGTTATTAATCTGTTTTTCATCGTATGATGTGAAACCTATTAAAACAGTGATGAAGCGTCTGCACACTTTCGAAGCGTTAGTTCTTTGTTTCTGATACTGCTATCAAACAACAGTATTGTTAAGACGAACATTAAAAACAACAACAACAACAAGCAAAACAAAACTACCTCGCGTTAACAACGAAAGTGGGAGTGTCACTGATTGGTCCCATCTGCCTTTCACTTGCGCAACTCATCATGGGTTTTCCCGACCCAAAAGGTGGGTCACTAACTCTATGTGTGCTATGCTCGACAACCGCCAGGTAGCAACTCAAAGTTCGAATATTATAATTATAATATGTGGCCCATTATATACATGTGGCCGGGGGGGGGGGGGGGGGGGGGTTTTGTTTTGTTTTGTTTTGTTTTGTTTTTCTTTTCTTCTTTGAAGGGAGGGGAAATGGTCAGGGAGGCGCTCCAACGATGCTGACTAATTTAGAAGGCTCAATATGTCTGTGTGTGTGTGTGTGTGTGTGTGTGTGTGTGTGTGTGTGTGTGTGTGTGTGTGTGTGTGTGTGATTGTGTGTGTGCTTGTGTGAGTGTGCGTGTGTATGTGTGTTTGTGTGTGCTTGTGTGAGTATGCGTGTGTAGGTGTGTTTGTGTGTGTCTGATTGTGTGAGTGTGTGTGTGTAGGTGTGTATGTGGGTATGAGTGTGTGCTTGTGTGAGTGTGTGTAAGTGTGCGTGTAAATGTGTGTGTATTCCATGGATCATCACTTCGTTCTTATTTGAGATGCACGTAAAATCCGAGGTTCTGTCCCTTGATTAAGCTTAACATTTCTGTGTTGAAACAAGACGTGTTCATACCATACTCTTACTATACCATACCATACCATACCATACCATACCATACCATACCATACCATACCATACCATACCGTACCATACCATACCATACCATACCAAAAGAAAATGACCAGTATAGTGTCGGACGGTATTCATGCAATTATTTGTTGTTCTTCTTTTTTTTGTTTAGTTTGGGGGTTGTTGTTTTGGTGTTGCTGTTTTTTTTGTGTTTTTTTTGGGGGGGGTTGTTTTTGGTTGGGGGTTTTTTGTTGGCTTTATGTTGTTGTTGTGGTTGGGTTTTTTTTGGTTGGGTTGTTGTTGTTGTTGTTTCTTGGGGGGGGGGGGGGTTCTTTGCTTTCTAACTTTTTTATTTATCTATTTTTTAGATTTTTATTCGCTCCAAAGGGAATATTTTTATCGACCAAAGGAACTCTTTTAGGTCTCTTCAAACTCTCTGAAAATAATGTTGATTGTCATACACATAGCCTACTTGGCACTTGGCTTGAGGGTATGACCAACTACATGTGTACTTTGATATCATTATGTAATTTCTGACGGTAAGTAATTTTTATTGTGGATGAGGGTTGGAGTAGAGATGGGGCAATTAATGACACAAGTGTACTTCACTAGCCCTCGCTCTGCAAAATTGAATAAATCATATCATGTTGACTACAATACTCAAACTAACAAACATGATAATAAAATAATTTGCATAATCGAAATGACGTAAAGATCTAGCTGTGTTTATCAAGGCGTTGAACCTATGCAGGCGCACAAAAAACAAAGGTGTGCTTGCTTCCACGTCTATTTTTTGCTTGTTTTGTTTGTCTTTTTGTTTGTTTTTGCTGGTTTTTGTTTGATATTCGAACTGCTTTAAGTAGACTCATTATGATACTCATATTATGAAGATAATATGCGAGATGCAAAAGTTCTGTCACACCTATTATATTACGATAATTGTCGGTATAGCGTAAGAATTGTAATAAAAATTAAAAGAATGACTTGTGGGACTTATGAGACTCCTTGTTAGGGCTGGGTTCTGCTCGGTTAATCGAAGGCTTGCAAAGCAGCGGACATCTTGCGGTATAGTCTTGCGAGCAGGTTTGTGGTTTGATTTGCCTCCCGCTGGCTACCGGAGGGAATTTCCGGTGAGTTGTGACTCGCGGACAGTCCTACTGTTGTGCTTGTCGTGACGTCACGAACTCTCGTGGCAGTGGGCTCAGTACATATTACAGAAGATTCTCTGGTTATTTGCGTTGAGAGGCTTGCACCAAAAGTGCAAGATCAGTTGGGGTTTTTTTTCATAGTTCGGTTGTAAAAAACAAAAAGCTCTATTCAATGCACTTAAAAATTAATATTGGATCGGCTATTCTTATGATGTTAAGGCCTGTTTATTTTTAATGTGCACGAGCCAAGCGCTTCATCGTCGCACGCAAAAGACCTCAGTTCGATTCCCGTATGAGGAGAAATTTTTACTGAGAACCTCCGTCTTTCTGCTGGGGCGTTGTTCCCTCTCAGCCCAGGTTGGCCCTGACATTGAGTTGAAGTAGGCCTAGCCCGTCTCCTAAATGTTCTGTATTATGTTACTGTGAGTGTAACACATCTACAAAATAGGTTACATACATACGATACAAAAGCCAATCACAACGACCCCTGGAGTTTTCCGTTTTAGGGTAATCTAAGTCAACTTATTCTCATTACTACCAGAAACCTAGGTCTCTGTCCTCTGTTACTACAATACCACGCTCCTTCTCACTTATCCATTCGCTTAGCTGATCAACGGCGGGAAGTTAAAAATAACTTCAGCTCTCTACGCCTTGCACCAAAACAAGCCAAGCCTCTCCCTTCCTCCACGGTTCAAAGTTCACACAGCGAACAGTACTTGCTGTTTGAACACATCGGACTGTCTTGTCGCCATCGAGACGGTCCTACGCCATCGAGCGGTACCGCGGCGTGCCGCTCGCTCGGTGTATCGAGACAGTACAAGTCAGCAGGTCAGGTTTCGAGCTTGTCCTGGGGCAAATCTCTAGGCCTAGCGCAAATCAGTACTGTGTGAATTGTGGGGCTTGTGGCTGCGGACGGGACTTGAGGCTTGCGCAGGCCTTCGATTAATCGAGTAAACTACAGCGCCACGCCGCGCAGTGACTCTGTGGGCGAGATCTCTCACTCTCCCCCTCTCTTTTTTTCTGACGTAAGTGGCTTCGCGGATTGCAAGCAGGGTGGGGATGATGAGGGGGCCTGACACGAGTGGCTTCGCGGATTGCTAGTTGCTGTGGACTTGAAGTTTAGACTAGACCAAGGAGGTTACAGTTTGCGCTAGACTCAACTTATCATGCTGGTGATTTGATTTGATGATTTGACCTAGTGATTTGAGGCTTGTGACTTGAACTAGGGGCTATTGAGGACAAGCGGGTTTGCTACCGGGGTACAGCCCTACTTCTTGTGCTAGAGCAGGCCAAAGAAATCCTACACCGGAAGTAGTACGTGGACAAAGTGTTGGTATTGATTTCTCTCGGTCTGTGTTGAAATCAACGCTGCCTACACACAAAATTTGCTTTGAAGCACGTAGACAAGGAGTAAACACACCTTACACACTCTAAAATTCCGTACTTTTTAACAGTTGGGTACCCTTTTCTCCTGTTTTCAAATTTTAAAAATGATAAATTCCGAAAATAAAGGGGCTGTGTGTATGATGAATTCTTTAATTGCGCTTTCTGCTGTTGCATGACACGTAAATGTTTGCAGAAGAACCATCATCTAACATTTGAATTAACGTTTTAACACCACTAGAACTGTCCAAGACAAGTCAAGGCGTAGGCAACCAAGGGTGACAACTCGATATCAGAATTGGGTTATTGTCAACAACCAGGTTGAAAACCCATTCCAACTTAGTGCAGAGACTGCCAGGCACTTCGGACTGTCTTTAAACATCATTATTAGACATTTATAAGATTGTGGATTACGTGATTATCGCCCTTTATATGGAGCCATAATAACCCTGCTGCATAGAAGAAATCGCCAAATTTTGGCACATCAACATTGTTGATGAAACTAAAGACATTGGTAAAGTGTTCTTTTTAGCAATGGTTCAGGTTTTTTAATTCGTCGCATTGATGGAATTGAAAAAGTGTTTAAAAGAAGAGAAGAGAAATGTCACTAATCCAACGTCCCCCAAGAGGCCCGAAGGTGGCTGAAATGTGATTTTGGGGGTGAAATCTTTGCTTTTTATCGTATACATTTTGTTACTTTTCCAAGCAACCTCAAATAACGACATAATTGTGACGAAATTCTTCGTCACGGTGACTACGCTACATGGCACGGATGATGGAATCTGCTAACAAGACAACGCCCGACCACAAATGGCTACGATCAATGAAAACGTCT
>NW_004797814.1:512681-513677 GCF_000002075.1 Aplysia californica
GCCCCCTCCTCTGGGCTCCTGACGCTTTCTGCCGCCTTTCTACTGCTACTCCTTGGCTCCTTCTCACTGCTGTCTTTCAGCTGCACCCCTGAACTTATGGTAGGAAAGATCGAATACCTAGCTTTCTCGGATAAGGGCGAAAAATCTCTGAGGTTCAGTTGCACACGTAGATCCATTGATGGTCCTAAAAATCGATAAGAGTAGGCTTCGGCAGCCAACCGGACAAAATTCAGAATTCCTACCCAACTGAAAATGTGTAATGTGTCCCTCGCGCTCCTATGACCTTACGCAATGCAGTTGTGAGCGAGTAAAACACCAAAACAAAACAAACAACAACAACAACAAAACCTGTGTGCGCACGAAATGATCGTCAGTGTTCTTTATGAAAATTAAATAAAAAGAAACCAATTCCTGTAAATAACATAAACATTCATGACAGAGCAACGAAAGTATTTTAGGGGGCATATTTTGTTTTGCTTTATCAAAAACAGAACTGTCAACGTGCTATCAGCATTCCGCTTTGAAAAATCAATACCACCAGGCCGCCTCTCTGAGAAACTGCGCAAATACCTACACATTGCTCATGCATGAATTGCAGTCTAATACATTTATTCATTAAAAACAGCATGAATGCTACACTTAATATTATTATTTCCCGCAGCAAGGGGTCGTCCACCTCTGCGCAAAGTTAGATTTAATCACTTGAAGGCATTAGCAGAAGCAGAGTGTTGGGTGTCTGTTTGCTGCCCCATAATATATCTGCTATTCTGTTTACTTCACATGTTATGGGCGCATCACGAATTCGTTTGCCAACAATTTTTGTTTTTAATCGCTATTGTCATTTTTGGTGACAAACTAATTCCTTCTGTCTATCTTTAAGAAAAGGCAAGACTTTATTGATCGCCACAGACAAAAGTTTGCAGCGACACGGTAAATAATAATTATTATTTATATTATATACATATATATATATATTATACATGCACACGTACGCTC
>NW_004797814.1:517039-517918 GCF_000002075.1 Aplysia californica
GGGGGGGGGAGGGGGCTTTTCGTTGATCGGTACCGCGAGGGCGTAACTGTGATCAATGGCTCGGTAAATAACATGAGAGCACAATGCCAACAGTGGCTAATATGACGCAAATCCGATCAATTACACATACAAGTAGAGTATTTCAACAAGCTGCGAAAATAGTAGGGGCCTGCTACAGCCCAGACATTTCTTTCATCCTGTTGATAATCATCATGTCTACAAAACTAATACAGGTCTGGCATTTGTAGGGCATATGTAATTATGAGTACTCTATGTTTCTCGCAAAATGTATGTGATGTGTGTTTTTGAGCAGCTGCTACGTCGAAGAAAATCTCAAGAATAATATTGTTATATCCGACGTTGTGAAAACAAAAGTTAGATCTATACAGTCGCTGTCGCGTCGATAAAGAGACGGGCAGAGGTGTTATACGGGGTGCCCACTACTGATGGAATCGGCGATCGGGCCAATCGTCCAACTCGGTCGCCTCAAAAACAAACGTGTTTGTTCTCAGTTTCATGCGATCAAGTCGGACGATCGGCCTGATCCAGCCGTAGTGGGCACCCCGTATCACAGTAGTCGAGGGTTCCTTACTTACAATAAGTTAAAAAGATCTTTGACGCGTGACGTACGTTATTACTAACCCCCCACCCCCCACCCCACCCCGCCCCCAAGCTTCCTTCCATGTTAGTCCCCATAGAAGGCGGAGACACCGATGATGTGCATTGTAGGCGGTGTGCACCCATTTTAGGCCCACATTTTCGTTTCACTGTCCGTTTTCGTCCCACTTTCTTCAATCACGATTTAACCCCGTCTTCGTTCCTCAATATGTAAAATACGAGCGTAATGTAACCGATTACCATTCTATACCTATAATCGAC
>NW_004797814.1:518465-520092 GCF_000002075.1 Aplysia californica
GAAAATGGGTACGATACAATTCAAACATGAGAAATGTGGGACGAAAATGGGTACGATACAATTCAAACATGAGAAATGTGGGACGAAAATGGGTACGATACAATTCAAACATGAGAAATGTGGGACGAAAAATGGGTCTCCCGTGTAGGTCAAGTAATTAGTTCTGAACGGAAAGGTCAGCTAGCTCTTCTCCAAAAGGCGATATACCCAGTGGCCGACGGTTTGCAGGACCGAGTTGTGCACACTTTTAAATTGTTTTTTATCCCCCATTTCAACAGTTCATTTGATAAGCCTTGGTATGCAGCTTTCTTGTTTTCAAAATGTTGAGTGCCCATGTAATACGCCCCCAACGACACAATTTTGATGTGGGTGATTGGCGGGTGCTCTCACTGCTCTGGTATGGTTTGCTCCTTCTTTATATCATTCTTATCTCTCCTTCTTTTTCGTGTTTGTTACTCTCTTGTAACACCTCTAATTCTTCGGCACTTATATGACCTTATTGTGTTGCAAGTGCCCTGAAACTCTCATTAAATTAAACAATTTAGATAATCTGTCCACATATTTTAACCCAGGCTGGATTAGGAAGGATCTCAACAGGAAGACGAAGATACCGCATTCGATTAAATAGATTCGAACTCACGTCCTTTGGGGGCAACGACAAAGAGCTAAATCATTACACCACAAACGTCTGTACTTTTCTAGGGATGACATTGCAAAAGAAGAGATTATAATTCTAAATGCCAAGTATATATCAACAGCGAAAGGAGTTCAATAGCTCGGACTGCTTTAGCCTATTCACCGGGCACCCATTCTATTTGCCTTGTTCCCACGCCAGGTTAGTGCATCGGGAATAGGAAAACATTGCGCAAACGTTCGAAAGATACGTGGTTTCTGTTAACTTAGTCTTTTATCGAATCCCCTTATCTCATAAACTATACGTTATCTAAACAAAAACAGAAAGAAAAAAAGGGACAAAGTAAGCAAAGATCAATACGCTGCGATTAAGATCAGAGTCTGGAACACGTTCTCTACTTTTCATGCCATAGAAGATTCTGTTGTCTTTTTCCCAGTTAAAACCAGTACTCGGCGTCCGTGGTGTAGCAGTTATGCACTTCGCTGTCGCACGTAGGAAACTCGAGTTCGAATCCCAAGAAAGGAGAATTTTCATAGACTACATAAATATGTATTTCTGCTGGTATATTATATCCGTCTCAGTCCGGGTTGGCCCGAGAGGGTTGATTTGGAAGCCCTCCTCCAAAATGATCTAAGTTGTGTCAAAGGGAGCGTAAAAACATGTACATTCTTCTTTTTATATTTAAAGATCTCAGTATCCAGCCGACTGACGTGTGGTCTGGCAGATCATTGACGCTGTCGAAATCAAACCATATATCAAAACGATCCTCGTGATTAGATTTGTAGAGTACCGGTGATTAACATCGTGCGTTCATGTGGAAGTCATTTCAAATAAATCAATTTTAATCACGAGGAAAATATCGTTAATTTCACAGTCAAAATACTGAAAATACTCGTTATATCTGAGTTTAAGCTAAAGGTCTCAATTGAGCTTAAGCTAAAAAAAAGAGTTTAGGTGTTCTAAAAGGGTTGACGAGGGGGGGGGGGGGGGGGG
>NW_004797814.1:520192-521286 GCF_000002075.1 Aplysia californica
GGTGTCTGCTGGGGTCAAAATCATGAAATCATTTTATTTTTCAGGTACGCGGATTGCATACGATACAGACAGTATGTTGTGTTGAAACTCTTAGATAGTAAACAACAGCGTTGCGGAGGCGGGTTGTTTCGTCATTCATCGTCTTCTTAGGTCAAAGTCCCGTTCCACGTTACAAACAGATAGAACTAAAGGGGATCATGCTGAGTAACGTTATTGCGTTCTGAATGAAGTGACGCGTGCCTTGTCTCGCGTATTCGGTCGTTGTCAAAGGTGGGGTTGTGTGTGTGTGTGCGTGTGTGTGTGTGGGTGTGTGTGTGTGTGTGTGTGGGTGTGTGTGTGTGTGTGTGTGTGTGTGTGTGTGCGTGCGTGCGTGCGTGCGTACGTACCCAGGGTGATAACAATAACATTATGACGCCTAGATTACGCAGTGTTTAATAATATCCAGTACTAGGCCTACTCTTCCTCTGTCCTGACGCGTACAATTGCTTGTGGCGGTGGTGGGATTTAGGTTTTTTTGGAGGTTATTTTAAATAGTTTTATTCTGTTTTGTTGAGGTGGGGGGGTTAAGGGTTTTTTTTACACTTCATCTTGAAGGGCTCTGCTCTGTACGTAAACGACATAAATCGTTTGGGTTTAGTAGAGTTTTTTCCTCTCTTGCAACTGCATAATAAGGTCATATGAGCGCCAGAAGATTATAGGTGTTATAAGAAAGTAACAAACATAAAAAAAGAAGAAGGGGAGATAAGTACGATAGATGTTTGATAGGAAAAAAGAAGAAGCAAACCACACCAGAGCACCCACCAACCACCCACCGACATACATCGATCTCGCCGTGCACTGCAGCACGTTCCACAACCCGAAGTGAAGTGTTTTGTTTATACTCTGTCAGTCAACTACTCCACCTCGAGCGCCCTCAACAAAGGAATGTCCCTACTTCTCTGCCGACCTGTAACTGGAATTGGTCGAGGCTACGGGGAGAACCCGCTTTTTTCCCACAATTGTCATTTTTAAATTGTATCGATAATGTGCCGTATGTTGTCAGAATGTCACCATACCTGCACATTTGAGAGAGAGTGAGAGAGAGAGGGGGGGGG
>NW_004797814.1:523736-525062 GCF_000002075.1 Aplysia californica
AATTACTAAATGTGTCTCGCGCATTCAAATGACTTTATGCAGTTGCAAGCGGGTAAAACATTTACCCCCCAAAAAAAATTTTTAGCTAAAAATTATTGTGCATAGCGAATTGAAAAATTAGATATCATTATCAATTGTAGTTTTTGCATCATACAATGTAACTACTTACAACAACTAACAATTACCACACGAACATTGCATCTGTATGTGACAACATAAAGCCTTCATTGTTATTCCCAACGATCTCGAGTCAGACCGTCATGTAACTAAATACAGTATAATACATGTATTATTTATACGTCAGTGTAGTTGCACAAATTTCCTTTTAACCTCCTTTCACAATATGCAGTACTTCGTTATAGTAGGCGTCTTACCCAACGCGAAAAGAATAAAGGACTACTTCACATTGCTTGAGTCGAATACAGAGCAGGCAGTGTTATAGAAATTTTTTTAAGGAAAATGATATACTGGCAAAGGCTGATTCTTTATAAGAGAATACTGGCAAAGGCTGATTCTTTATAAGAGACATCAAAAGCTGTTTGGTTTATTCAAATGAAAAGAATGACAAGAATAGAAGCTCTGGTTAGATCTTTTCAGCTGTTTCTTGTTTGATCTAACCCTATTGGGTGTCTGAAGCCCAAGCATGTCTGATGTTTTGTTGTTGTTGCTGTTTTGTTTATTTGTCTGTTTGTTTTGTTCGGTTGGTTGGTTGGTTGGTTGTTTGGTTGGTTGGTTTTTGGTTTGGTTGTTGTTGGGTTGTTTGTTTGTTGTTGTTTTTTGTTTTGTGGGTGTTGTTGTTTTGTTTTTGTTTTTATTTGGGGGCGGGGGGGGTAATTTTTTAATGTTTTTGTTCTTATTGTTGTTGTTGGTTCTTTTCATGGATATGCTGTATCCGATTGCCACCACCTGCTGAGTGCCTCTCACAGCAAACAACCCAAGCTTCATAACAATAGAAATCATGTAGTCAGCGCCACCATATCTTGTGCAATCGCGGAGATGTTTTTTATCTGGGAAGTTAAATCTTAAGCTTTAAATAAAAGAATTTAATTAAGAGCTGCGGGAACTGCCCGCACTTGATTTATTTTTTGCCAATATCATTATTGTTTTAGGGTTGTTGTTGTTTTTTTTACTTTACTTTAACAAAGGACAAGCACAAATATGCATTTTGTCCCAGCCATTCGATACTATCCTGACAAAAGAACTAACAACGACTGAATTGTCATTGCTTTTTAAAAATTCCATTGCAATTACCTTTAGCGTTTTTAATTCATTAATCTGTTTTGTCAAGACACTGGAACATTAGCTTGGTGTTTCATAACCTATCCA
>NW_004797814.1:525162-527905 GCF_000002075.1 Aplysia californica
AGAGAGAGAGAGAGATGGTGGGGGTTGGGGTGGGGTTGGGGGGAGACGAAGAAAGAGCACAGACCCCAAAATGATGCCAGATATAACAAGAGGAGAGAACTCCGTCGTGTGATAAGCCCACCGAGTGATATCCCGTTGTGTCTTGACATACTTTAGTAGGGGAGGAACACCCTTGTTTTCAGGATCTGTTTTTCTAGCTTTGTTGTTGTTTGCCAAAAGGATTCACTGTCTGCTTTTTCTGTGCTGATTTCGTTCCCTCTCTTGTTCACTTAACTCGCACCCCTACCTATTCCTCATTTTCTCTCTATACTTTCTCCTCCTCTCTCTTTCTCTCTTTTTCTCCTCCTTCTCCTCCTCTCTCTATACCTCCTCCTCCTCCCCTTCCTCAGCATCATTTCTCCATTTCGTCCGATTTCTCTTTATATCAATATAATAATTTTATTTCCCCCCCTCTTTCTTTCGATCTTTCCTTTTGATCTTTCTCTCCCGTTCTCTCTCTGTCTGTCTGTCTGCCTTCCTGCCTTCCTTTCTGTTTGTCTCTCTGTCTCTCTGTTTGTCTGTCTGGCTGTCTCTTTCTGTCTCTTCCTTGCCTGCTCTATTTCTACCATTTCTCTTCCCCACTCTCTCATTCACCCCCCCCCCTCTCTCTCTCTCTTTCTCTCTCTCATCCCCCCCCTCTCTCTCTCTTTTATTTACCTCGACTCTCTCTCATCTGTTTAGTCCCAACTGTTTTCTTACTTAACCCCACTTTCCTTCGTTCTGTCTATTATACGTCCCATTATCCCTTTATCAGTAAGCCTCAATGGGAAGAAAATCCACCCTTCTTTCTTTCTTTCTATCTTTCTTTCTTTCTCTTTTCTTCCAGCCAGCCTGTGTCTGGAAGTTTTTTCCCCACCGTATCCCCCCCCCCCATTTCCCCAACGTCGTGTTTATTTTATTTTACCTTATCACGTTATGTCTTTAGAAGCTCTTAGCGGTTTTTTTTCCTGTCTCGGCTGCCCGTTTCCTCATTTTCCTTCTGCAATATTGTCGGCCACCCTCTACGACACAGATCTATATTTTCGGTCTTGATTTATTGCCCGAAGAAGTTCAGTCGGAATGGAAGCACAAAAAGCATTAGAGGGTGGATACTGCAGATAGATCGATATAACATTGGCCAAACGTTTAGAAAAAATAACACAAGGCAGACAATCAAATAAGCAGAAAAACAGATAAAAACCACTTACCCTACCATCTCTTTCTCTCTCTCTCTGTCTGTCTGTCTGTCTGTCTGTCTGTCTGTCGGTCTGTCTGTCTGTCTGTCTGTCTGTCTTTTGCCCTCGTTGTCCTCCTTTCTCCCCTCTCTCTCTCTCTCTCTCTCTCTCTCTCTCTCTCTCTCTCTCTCTCTCTCTCGCAAAAATCAGCTATATATCCCGCTTGAATTACGGGGTACCACAGGACCCTGTATTAAAACCATTGTTCTACAACCTGTACACAACACCACTTTGTGCCATCATAAGGAGTCACGCTAATGCTAGTCATGTGATCGCAATCCATTCCCAGCTGTACATGCCTGCATTCACTACTTCTAAGCATCACAAAGTGTGCAAACGAAGTCAAGACCTGAATGGCACCCAATAGGCTGACGTTAAACGACGATAAGACAGAAGTAATTTCTAATTTCATGAAGCCAAAAATATTTGGCTGCACAATTTCATTTGTCAAACCATCTTGTTGGAAAAGGGAGAGGGGTTTTCATAGCAAAGGGAATAAATTTAAGAGTTATATCAGATAAAAAGTATCTATGAGCCACAAAGTCCAAAATTTAAATAATACTGTCCATTTAAATATCCGGAAAATAAACAAATGGCACCTTTTTTTGAGCGAGACATCTCTCAACACGCCAATGTTATCTTTTGAAGGGTACAAGAGAAAGACAAAAGATGTCACCTTTTTGCCTTTTTGAGAAAAACAAAAATGAACTCTTTGACAGCCCGCGTTTTTTTCTTCATACAATAGCTTATATACCCAGCCTCATGTTGGGATAGTCATCAGATATAAACCCTAGACTTTTAGATTGGCCAGACGAGGTGCGTAAACACTTTGCAACCCACTTTACAACTCAAATTATCCAAAAATTGACATCTCTTGATTTTCTCTTGCACCCTTCATTTATGAGTATATTCTCGTATATTCGTTTGCTACTCATTCCTCACAAACATACCAGGAAAACATATGAATACACTGCAAAGACTCCAGAGCCAAACTGCCACAGTTATTCTCAAAATTATTTGTTTAATACACATTACGCTTGCGTTTAACTCTACGCTTGCTTTCTGTATAACCATATAGAATATTAAGTTTCAGTAATGCGCTATAAGCGTTTAAACTATCTGGCACCACAGTATTTTTCTATTGTTTTACAGTAATTCATGTCGATGTATAAAATAACGAGCCATAAGATAAATCCCATCTCAAAATTTACCGTCCACTAACAAAAGATAACTTAAGACTGTGCCTTGGAAAATTAAAAAAACTTTGGAGTTAAAGCTTTTTCGACAGCTGCTCTATCAATGTGGATTTCCCTCCCATTGCGTTTAAAAGAAGCATCTAGGCTGACCACTTTTAAAACCGGTTTAAAGACTCATTCATCAAAATCTTTTTTTAGCTGTTTAGCTTTTTTTCAAAAATAGCTTGATCTGTAGCCACACAGATTTTTTGTGCGTGTATATGTGTGTGTGTGTGTGTGTGTGTGTGTGTGTGT
>NW_004797814.1:528005-530243 GCF_000002075.1 Aplysia californica
CACGCACGCACATACGTACAGACACACACGCACACTTTCACGTACTTTTGCACACTCATACACCCCCCCCCTCCCTTTCCACACACACACACACACACACACACGTACACACACGCACACACACATTTACCCACCCATACACACACTTACTTTTAAGCTTGCACACAAAGAGGCAGTCGAATAGTTTGGTATTTTGTCAAATCGTTGTGCTCATGAGGGGCGGAGGGTTGGTGGGGTGGTGGTGATCAAGACGTCTCCTTATCCCGAGATCTTCTGCATTGTCACGTACTGTCAGAGCGACACCCTGCGTCCCAAATAACGTGTGTGTAAAGATGTGGATATGTAAAAAGAGGTGTGTTATACTTTTGAACCAGAACGAAATGGAAAGGGAAAGAAGAAAGAAACTAAAACAACAACACAAGAGAACGACGACGTGAGAAGGGGGAGGGGGATGAGGAGGAGATAGTGGTGTCGGAGGAGGAGGAGGACAACGTGGAGGAGGAAGAGTAGGGGAAGGAGAAAGGTGAAAGTGGAAAAAATATTTTCTCTTGAGAGTGAAAGGTGTTTTGTGCACTTCAAACCAATCCTTTTTTTTTTACCCTTTCATCTTCCATTCTGAACTCTAACTCACATAATATATTATCGTTTCATACACACACACACACACCTAGTTTCTCTACACACACGATGCTGATGATCATCGTCATCAATTTCAAAATAACAACGACAATAGCACCAACAGCAGCACCATCGTTCCCAACCAAAAAGAACAGCTTTTGTTTGTTTTGTTTGAGTAAAGAGAAGCACATTGACACAATAATGGTCATTTAGTGCTAGGAAAAAAGTGACACAGACAGACAGAAACGACAGAAGGAAAGCAAAAAAGTAGGACCTGTCAGCAGTGCCCTCCAACCACCCACAAGAGCAACAGCCGCAACAAAAACAATATCAACAACCAATAAAACAACGACAACAACAGTAATCACCAGAACAATAATAACAACAACAGAAACAACAACAATACCATCAGCAGTAACAACAGCAACAACTACTAATGAAAGCAGCGTATGTGATAAATGCCACTTGAGAGAAAAATACCCCCCCTTGAACTGTTGCGTCAAGTTGAATGATAACTTAAGACGTTATTTAGTTGCAGGCTAACATTGGACATTATGATAACTTCCACCCAGCAGTTCTTTAACCCTGACTCTATACAGCAAACATCCACTGACAGCTCAAGCCCTGTGTTGTTGGCAAGTTGTCCCCATTCAAAATGTTTCATGGCTTGAAAATAATATTAACCTCATTGGTTCGAGACTCGGCAAACAAATATACTTTGTACGCTTCTGTAGCCTTCTTTTTGCTCCTCTTGCAAAAGCGGTGAAAGGCCCCTCCTTGGGTAAACCTATCAGCTACAAAAAGACGCTTGTCCTCACTTTCTAAAGCCTTAAGACCTCTTTACAAGCGAGGGGCGGGATATTCACAGCAATGCGAAATGAATTTTTTTAACGTCCTTTTGAGCGTGAACAGGGAACATTGTGTCTGCTCGTTCAAGTTTTTTTTTTCTCTTCAAAGTTTTGCGATCGTTATCCTGTGAAGACACATTGCGTTCCTCAATAGAGACAAGAAAGGGGGAAAATCTTATCGTGTGATTCGTCGTTGTTGGTTTTTTTCCCTAAACAATGACGGATCGGTCGCTCAGCCAAGTGGCAACAGAGAGAGAATAACTTGAATAGAGGAGAGGTAAATAAAATATACACTGTAGTGGCCTATTCATCGTGTGTATCGGATCGGGTTAAAGATTTTTCAGATTGTGTAGTTTTACACCTCATGTATTTGGTTTAGATCTGGTTGACTTGGGCCCCTTTTGTCGATTAAAAAAACACAGATTATAATCATTGGAAATACAGTCGAACCTGCTCAAACGTCACCTGTCCAAGACGTGCACTTATACTTGTAAAATGACAACTTACAACTCCCCCCCCCCCCAAGGAGTTGAAAATTTTATTTATTATAATGACACTGTCCAAATGGACTACTTATCTAAGATGACCATTTTTCCAAGACAGTGGGTTGTCGTTTTGGACAGGTTTTACTGTACTTTACACCCAACCAGCACAGTTCAGGCCACACTAAAGGCTGATTGTTTCAATCTTGTTCGTAACGGCCACCCTGTGCTGAGTGGGATACGTTAACTATTCTAGCAGAAAAGCAGAGATAAATAAATAAATAAATAAA
>NW_004797814.1:530776-533235 GCF_000002075.1 Aplysia californica
CACTATCTATCTATCTATCTATCTATCTATCTATCTATCTATCTATCTATCTATCTATCTATCTATCTATCTATCTATCTATCTATCTATCTGGACAAGGTCTAATCAGAAGCTCAGGTGATTTATGCTGGACTATACTATAAAGCGAACATGAGAGCTTGCTCCAAGATTTTTTTTCAGACGGATAACTTTCCATCCCCGGCACCCTTCTAATCATTATAATGCAGACATACTCGCAGCTTTGAATTAAGTCTAGCTGTAGAAACATAATAAATGATGAAGAACCAACAAGCTACGAAAAAAAGGAAACACTTCAAAAGAGTTAAAATTAAAATACCCGACCACGGAAAAAATTTAGATCGAGCATTTATTGTTCAATTGAAATATCGACCTTTCTACTATTGTTGTGCCGTTGTGTTTGAAGGAGTATGTATGTGTGTGTGTGTGTGTGTGTGTGTGTGTGTGTGTGTGTGTGTGTGTGTGTATGTTTGCTTGTGTGTATGTGTGCTTGCTTGTGTGTGTGTATGTGTATACATGTTTACGAGTTTTTCCGTAGGGAGAGGAATGAGTAAGGGGTGGGGCCAAATTTTTACATAAGTAAACTGTTAACATGAATTTTGCCAACATTAGATGGTCTAAAAAAAACAAACACCCAAAAACTTTCCGAAATTTTGACACGGCAATTTACTTTAGAACCATATCTCAGGTATCTTTTCAGTCACTTTTACCATAATTCTCCACGGATATTTCGTTTTTTTGCGCTGCTTCCGTATTTCCCTTCTCATAAGGTCGTTCCGTAATTCTCTGTGAATCGTGTTCCCTTCAAGAGCCTCTCATCCATTTCTCACATTTTTTGTTACACAAAAGTACTCAACAGCGTCTGTTGTGTAGCGTTTAGGGGGTTTCGCCGTCGCAGGCAGTAGACTTGAGTTCTAATACGTGTGAAGAGAATTGTTATTGAATATTTCAGTTTTTCGTTTTTTGTTTGTTTTGTTTTTGTAAAGGGTTTTACGGCGCTCGCAACTGCTTAAGGTCATATGAGCGCGCGGGGACACACCTAATATTTTCAGTTGGTAGGGAATTTTGAATTTTGCCTGGGTGGCGGCCGAAGCCTACTCTTATCGATTTTAGACCACCTAGGGATATTTAACGTGCGCAATTTGCACACAGGCTCTCCGAGATTTTTCGCCCTTGTCCGAGAAGGCTAGGTGTAGATCTTTCCTACCAGAAGATCAGGGGTGTGGTTGAAAGACAGCAGTAAGAAGAAGTGAAGCAGTAGCAGTAGAAAAGTGTGTGTGTGTGCGTGTGTGTTTACATATGTGTGTAGCGGAAACCAGTCCGCCATCTTGTAATTTTGAAATCGAGAAGCGTCACAAGTTGTGGGCCAGACTCTCCGACTCGGACAAATTCGCTTTGTCCGCTGCACAAACACCCGGTGCAGAACGCTATCGATCATCTCCGCTGATCTAGGCATCGGTGTTCCAGACCCTCGACAATACGGCTCCGGACGATGCGGTAACCTCTGGCAGTTTGAATCGATGGTCTGGCCACTGCTCAGTCGAGACGGGGTCACTGGGGGGAGGCTGTTTAGTTTAAGTAAGAGCTTTACAGCACTTGAGACACAATAAAGTCTAATAAGTGCCGGAGATTAGAGGTGTTTCAAGAGAGTAACAGGCATATAAAAGAAGGAGAGTTTGAGTTTTAATAAGAGTTTTATGGCATTTGCAACACAATAAGGTCTTATAAGTGCCGATGATTATAGGTGTTACAAGAGAGTAGCTGGTACAAAATATGAGGAGGAGAGAGATACAGAAATAGACGTTTGATAGAAAAGAAGGAAAAAACCACACCAGAGCACCCGCCAACCTCCTAACCACGGAGACTGACAGAGCTACAGATGTGTGTCATTTCTAATGAGGTTCGGGTGCTGGTACACGCAATGGTAGGCGCTTTATAGACACATACATAGACTCATATTATATACACCCACCCACACTCACACAAGTGCGTGCGTACTGGTACATTCTAGGACACCTTTGTAACGGTAACCATTCCACTTAACCCAATGACCAGGTACACCTTCCTCTATGTTTTAAACCATCTAAATGTGTCTCTTTCCCCGCCAATCCCCCCTCTCGTCTCTTAAATTTACACCAACAACCCCTTTCTTCCTTCTCATCAATAATTTACGTCCTCTTCTTTGAGCATCCGATCGTTCCGCCACCCCCCTTCCATTTTCCATTTCCCTACCACCACCCCACCCCCCCATTTTCTAGTTCGCCCCCTACCTCCTCCCCCTCCACCAACCATTTTTTGTTCACTTTGTCCCCAAACGTACACGCATACTTGCTCACTCTCCTCTCCTCCCTAGCCCTAAACCAACTCACATACAGCACTCACACAGTATGTATACACACAGTCTCTCTCTCTCTCTCTCTCTCTCTCTCTCTCTCTCTAAC
>NW_004797814.1:534519-536140 GCF_000002075.1 Aplysia californica
ATGTGTGTGTGTGTGTGTGTGTGTGTGTGTGTGAACGTGTATATTATGTATGTGTGTTCAAAGGAAGTTGGCTATCTGCAAACACCTATGTTGTCAGTCAATGGTTTCTTTACACAGAACCCTCTTTGTTCTATCTATATAACGGATGCACATCAGTCAAATGGATTCAATCTGCATGGTCAGATTAACTTGGATCAGGTTTAATAATGGCGGCACCAGTGCATACTATGCCATACCTCCCCCATTTTTTTCTTAATAAAATTTGACCCGGAAGCCCAGAAGGGTGTGTCGCATCTGGCGAGAAAACAAAAGATTTTGAACCCACAATGCCTTGAAATGTTCTAGTTGAAATGATACGTTTAACGCCCCTATCAACACTATTAAGTTATTTAAGAGGCGGGATCTCCGAGACTAACGCCCATCTCCGAAAGGACTGAGCCAAAATGGGAAATTCCTGTAAACTGCCTTTCCCAAGAACACAATATCGGGCCAATCTGAGGCTCGAACCCCCGAACCCTGAATCCCACGATTACGAGTCTGGTGGTCTAACCACTAGGCTACTAAGACTAAGAAAACAAAAAAGTTTGATTTTGGAATATTTGGTCAAATTGTTCCAAAATAATTACTTTAACTCCCGTGAAAGAAAAAAACAACAACCCAACTTGGGCGCCCTCAAGTGTACTGGTATCAAATTATTAAATGCATCAAATGCATCAAATGCATCAAATGCATCAAATGCATCAAATGCATCAGATGAAAATTTGACGAAAGTTTCCGCAATGTGCATTGAGAATAAAGTTCACAGTTATGTTGGAAGTACCCCACCTCTCGCATCTAAGGCCTGGCGAAAAAGTGCAAACGGCACTGAAATTACAAAACGCTCTTCCTTCATAGTTGACTTCCGCCTTTTGTACATCTGTCGGGAGTGATGCACCCAGGCAGATGTCATCACATCTCTTAAAGCCTCTAGTTTTTCAATTCTTATACGTACGCAGTATCATAATCTTCTCATATTGACTGAATCATGACAGCCCTTTATGGACTCCAACTCTTTTTATCTCGCTCATTCCACCCCTTTCTCTAACATTATAAAACAGTTTTGACGCTGATACAAAATGTTTGTGCGCCATATTAACCGTAATGAGGTGTAAAAGACGCGCGATGAATTTTGGAGGACGCCGAACTGAGCAGATTTCAAGCGGCTTGTCACCCTGGCGCGGCGAGGGGGCGCTCTCAAACGACAGCCCGGCCCGGTCGCACCCAGGAGTCAATGGCTGTGCAAAGATGGCCTATTTAAGCACCAGGAGATGGCCCATTTATACACCCAGCAGCATATCGTGGCTTTGCTAAAACCCAGCCCTCAAAACATAATCGTCAAACTTTATCATTAATTCACGCCCGTGCTCTTTCTCCTGTGCTTGCGTCACCTTGAACTCTCTAATACTACTCGTGTTGTGTGCCAAAGCTATCACAAAAGGGACCAAACGATGTACTTAGGGCTCTAGCAGGCTTTGGCTGAAGTTAAGAACGTATTTTCTTTGTTTGCGGGCGTTTCCCCAGTTGCTTTGAAAAAAGGCAAGAAAAATTATCTTTAAAAAAGGGTGGGGGAGCGAGGGGGAGG
>NW_004797814.1:538295-542248 GCF_000002075.1 Aplysia californica
CCCCTCCCACTTTGCTCTTTGCCGAATTCTCTTCTTTGTTGTTTTGGTCAGTGTTTTACGGCGCTCGCAACTGCATAAGGTCGTATATGAGCGTGTGGGACGCATTAAACATTTTCAATGGTAGTAAATTTTGAATTTTGCACGGGTTGCGGCTGAAGCTTACTCTTATCGATTTTGGACCACTAAGGGATGTTTAACGTACGCATCTTACACACGGGACCTCCGAGATTTCTCTTCCTTATCCAAGAAGGCTAGCTGTAGATCTTATCTACCATAAGAACACGGGTGTGGCTGAAAGACAGCAGCAAGAAAGAGCTAAGGAGTAGCAGTAGAATGGCTGCAGAAAGAGTGAGGAGCTCAGAGGAGAGGGTAAAGGAGGTGAGGAGGTGAGTGCAAAAAGTGGAGACGAAAGTAGACAACTGAATATTGTTAGAGAGCAGAAAAGTATGTAAAAGGAGAACATTTTAGATAGGAAAATGTTCCGTCGCTATCCATATTCGAACCCGGGACCTATTGAAAGGGAGGCAAACACCTTAATCTCTAGACCACGAGAGCCCCCTTAGCTGAATTCACTGCTTTTCACAACTAATATTACAACGTCATAGATGTTTCAGAGTGTTGTCAAGTTGTAGTGTCCCTCTGCACCACTCTTTCTGCCTGTGCTATTCACTGTTACGTTTATGTTTGTTTTTTCTCTCTTACATACTTTTCTCATATGTGAATGATTCGAGGTATAAAAGAATTAGGCCTAAGGCGACTTAGTCAAGAGATTTGTCTGTCCTCGCACGCAAGAGTTAAAAGGCTAGAATTTGTTTGAGCTTCGCAAGCTGCTATATCGAATATCCCCACCTCTATGTTGGGATGTAGCCTAGATGAGTCGATTGACTCAAACACGGAGGGTCGAAGATCATCTGAATAATATTGCTGAAAGTGCAAAATCTTTGCACACGATTGCTGTCGGTCAGAATTCCAGGAAGGTCGAGAGGAATTTCGACTGAATTAAGATTTGAACCCAAAACTTTCTCCATTATAATCAACTGTGATGCAAACAAATGAGAGATAGCCTAAGAAATATATTACTCTAAAGTTGATGAGTTATTATTACCAAAACAGACTTGCCAGAGATTCCCAAAATTGCAGAAGAACAGGCAAAATAATAATGCGCAGAAATTTGGGTACTTTTTGGCAATATTGCCGGGAACGAAAGGAGAAAGCGCTGGCAAGATAACGTGCAACAGTTTGTTGAGTCTGCTTTGCCCCCCCCCTTAAAAAAAAATTGTTTGCCACATTCCTGATTCTTATTCTATTCTTTTGTTTTCTCCCTTCGGTAGAACTTGCGCAGGACAGATGAGATAAATATACGTAGTCCGTTGTTCTTCCAACAGGGGGCGCAACTCCCACGCTGATGGTGAGCTAAGAATATATCCCAAATCTTTAGCATAGGTGGAGTATGTTTTGTTGTCAGCACTTTGCACATCTTCAACCCAGCTCCCAGTCATTCCGACCTACTAACTGATTATAGAGACGGGCTAAAAATAGACTTTAGAAACCTCAAAGACAATACCAGCCGAGAAATGAGCTACTTGTGCCTAGTAAGGCTTTAAATCCAAACAGAAACAAACAAACAAATGTTTATGATTCTATTGGTATAATTCCAGTAATCTATACCCAGATATACCATACTATACTGCTTGTATACCATACCATACCAACATTCATTGTCGTTCACCTTTGTGCTTATTTGATATCTAAAACCATTGTCTTGCAAACATTTACTTTGCGCGCGCTTGTATTTGTCTTGTGAGCAATCGTTCTGGTTGTATTTGTCATATTATGAGCAAGTGTTGCACCTGCATTTATGATGCGAGTTTGTGGTTGGCATATGTTTTCCTTGTTAGCATGTGCTGAGCATATATTTTGTCAGGAAAGCATTTTCTTTGCGAGTAGCGGTCTTGTGAGATGATTTCGTCTTATGAGCGTTTGGCATGCAAACATTGTTTTATGGATATTTGGATTATGGGCTTTAGTTATAAGGAGCTTAACTATTTGAGCATTGATTTGTCTTGTTCGGCATAATTTGTCTTGTGTGAATCTGATATGATTTGATATGTAATTATTTACCTTTTGAGCCGTGCGACCGGTGCTTGTGGTGCTATGGTTTTTCTTTTCGCCAAGCGCATAAAAGACGTGACTTCGATTCCCTCCAAGTCTAAGGGAAGTCACTTTGATCGAATAGAAATAACTCGTTTGTCTGCCGGGCGCTTCGTACCATTTATTTTATCCCAGACTACCCTGACTGGCAGACTCGAATCAACCGCCTACTAAATTATTGTGTCAAAAGCGGCCTTTTTTTACTGATTGAAACTGTGTCAAAAGAGGCACCAAATGTTTATAAACACAATCCACCTTTCGGAAATTCATCTAAACGTTATACAAGTTTATATGCATCGATTTCAGAACTCCATACAAACGATAAGCGAAGAAATGGAGACACAAAATAAACCAACACCAAGTAAATGACATATCACGTGACTGTCTCCAAACTCTCAGCCCTTACTTCCTGCTAAATCTGCTTTCGGACAACTTACAGAACAAAAGTGGAGTTGTTCCTCATCTGATTCTACTCTGCTCTTTTCTTTTCTTTTCAATCGAAAGCGATTTCTGGTTTGCAGTCTTTTTATTGGCCTCTTTTTATTTCTTTGGTCGGGAGTAATCGCTTTCGTGCGCCAGAGGGCGAGGAAGATCAATAAAAAGTCGGACTCGCAGTCGGGAGTCCGGAGAAACGAAAAAAAGCGTTTTAGAGCGGTGAGGGTTTTTAATAGACTCGCAGGGTTGCTTGCTCAATTTTTTATTGCGGGCTCACTGCTCCTCTCTTTGGCCGACTGACGCAGAGATCGATCTTCAAACATCCAAAAAAGACCAGGACAGAAAGAAATCAGGCGGCCCAGGAAGAGCCCATCGACACAAATTTCTCCGAAGTGGAGACGAAAGGATTGTCTGACTTTGTGTCTTCTGCAGTCTGGAGTGTCGAAATGTACGCGTAGGTTTAGTGGTTGCCTCCTTATAAAATAAGATACCACCGCTACTTAAAAGAAGACAAGAGAAGTTATTGAAATTTATCAGAAATACTTCTCTTTTCAGTCACCGTTTGGTAATATTAAGATCTGTGTCAATGGTTATAAAACCTTTCCTTGAAACAACCCCCTAACCCCCGCAATCTTCACTCACTTACCAGATCTATCCCATCCCCAACTTCCTCAAAAAATAAGAAGCATATCATCAAGTCAATTTAAAACTTAACATTACTTTGAAGACTTGATAAATTACCAAGACCCCTCTTTTTTCCCCTTTTAGCAAAAAAAATGTTTTTTTAGTAAGGAAATCACATAGTCACCATAATGGCCACTTAAGGCTGGGCAAAAGTGAGACAGACAAAACAAAAGCAACTGAGGTCAAGTAAAGAAGTAGGACCCACCAGAAACGCTCTTCTACTACCCAGAAACAAAAACTCTTTAGAAAAAAAAATCAGTGTAGAAACGTTGAAACATCGCACTTTAAGATGAATTATGCAAGGAAATGTTTTTTTTGTGGTTTTTTTCTTAAAGTAATCACCACGTCCTTTCATTTTTTTGCTCAAAAGAGTTTGTAAGTTGGGCTTTTTTGGCATTCGTGAATCACCTACTTTTTTCCAATACTACCAGTTAGACAACCTTGTTAAGCATTACGTACAATCTTTCGTCTGAGCGAATATGTAAGAACCCAAGTCGCTGACGTCACAGTAAGTTGAACGTTTTATTACGTCTCTCATCGACACAATTTGGACCATTTAAAAGGCGGGCTGTTTTGACCCAGTCGGTGTTGAGAGCAGTATGACAAACCAGAAGACTATATTTATATTATATACATATTATAATCTGTGTACAAAGAGAATGAGAGAGAGAGAGAGCGCGAAA
>NW_004797814.1:542348-544848 GCF_000002075.1 Aplysia californica
AGGAGACGAGAGAGAGAGAGAGAGAGAGAGAGAGAGAGAGAGAGAGACAGAGAGAGAGAGAGAGAGAGAAAGAGAGAGAGAGAGAGAGAAAGAGAGAGAGAGAGAGAGAGAGAGAGAGAGAGAGAGAGAGAGAGAGAGAGAGAGAGAAAGCGATAAGCTCAATATTTGAACCTTTGTGGTGTTTGATTAATTTGTAATTGTATGAGCTAATACCTCGGGTCCCAAAGACGTGACCTGACACTTATTGTCCATCTCCGAAAGGACTGTGCAAAGCAGGGGCGAACTTTGAAAGCTTCTTGAAACAACCCAACTTCCAGAACATATGAATGGGGATTCGAATCAAGGATATCATCATCACAGGAGCTACAACAGAGAATTGTGGAGGGTGAAGGGGTGAGGGATGATGGTGAGGTTGGGGAATCAACATATGACATCTGTTCGTACATAAGAATCCGTCAAAGTGTCCTTATACCAAAGGATTGTGCATTTCATTCCTTTCTCTCATTCTTTAGCCTTTTAGCGATGTGTCTGTCCTTCTATCTGGATGTCAGTTTGTCAGGCTATATTTTAAGAAAAGAGCAAGCTAGGAGTCTGTCTGTGTAAACGACTTTTTTTCTTTCTACCTGTTTCTGTCAATTTCCATAATGTTTGCTCACTCCGTTTTACTCTCTAATTTACCGCCTGCCTACGTATATGTGGTAGTTTGTTGTCCCTTTAATCGCTGTCTGTTTTTTTAAACACCTTTTCTCCTCTTTTTATGCTCCCTCCCTCTTTTCCCCCACCTCTAGCTTCCTCTCTCTCCCTTTTACTCCCCCTTTTACTCCCCCTTTTACTCCCCCTTTTACGCCCCTTTCCTTTTTAATGCCCACACCTCTTCTGTTTCAAATTCCATCCCTCCACCTCGTCTCTCTCTTTCTCTCTCTCTCTCTCTTTCTCTCTCTCTCTCTTTCTCTCTCTCTCTCTCTCTCTCTCTCTCTCTCTCTCTCTCTCTCTCTCTCTCCCTTCCGCTTTCCTATCTTTGCCTCGCCCTTTCGACCCCCCCCCCCCCCCAATTCCATTTTAAGCGAGAACTATTTACTTTCACAAAAGAAATCTACCGTTCAATACGTCACACGGGTCTGTTCTTTTAATGACAAAGTCGAATATTAGCCATGGTGCAGAAATTTGAAGACATCGTCAGTTAATGAAGGAAAACAACAAAGAACTCAACAGTGTTTTAAGGCAAGGGAGAGCTAAAATCTCCCACACTATTATTTTCTATTGTCCCGTTGCATGGAAAGCTTTCTCACTGTCATTATTTCCATTATTCTTTTCGTCTCACTCTTTGCTTTCTAAAAACGTGTTTCGGATTTTTAAACGGCGCGCAATTTTAGAACTTGAGTAATAAAGAGCTCGTAAGGCTTTCTAGATATTATAAAAGCAAAATTACCTTTTACTGAAAGGAACTGATCTAAATCTAGCGGCTCTGAGGTAATTGTATTTTTGAGTTTGACTTTTACACTACTTCTGGCTGAATTGAAGTTATTGAAGAGATCGGAGTAGACAAAACAAAACAAAATCTCAGCAAAAAGAAAAACAACAACAACAACAACAACAACAACAACAACAACAACAACAACAACAACAACAACAACAACAACAATAACAGCAACAACAACAATAACAACAACAAATTAACCATTTAATAGTGTCAGCCAATTATGGTCCAGGAGGCCAATAAACTGATCTAAGGCCTTTTAATTTTGAATGCAATTTTTTTTGGAAAACGATTGATGATGATGATGATGATCAGTGTTACCCCCCCCCCTCTCTCTCTCTCTCTCTCTCTCTCTCTCTCTCTCTCTCTCTCTCTCTCTCTCTCTCTCTCTCTCTCTCTCTCTCTCTCTCTCTCTGTATATATATATATATATATATATATATATATATATGTATATATATATATATATATATATATATATATATATAGATATATATATATATATATAGAGATATCAATACATTATGTCCATTCAACCAATGTTGATGCACCTCAATACACGCGCTAACACAGTTTTGCGTTTTTCTGTTTTTGCACAGTATTGCCAAGTTTAATTTGGTAAATTTTGAATGACCATATCTTTCCTGACAACAGTAAGAGAACTTTTGTGATCTCTCAGCAAAACAGAACCGGCGTCTGAGGTGTAGGTGTAGTCGCTTGCTGTCACAGGTAGTAGAACGGTGTTCAATTCCCATGTGGAAAATTTTTACCTAGTTTTATAATCTTTCAGCTGGAGTGTTGTATCCTCCTCAAACTGGGTTGGCTCTAACTGACGAGGTCAAAGCCCGCCTGCTAAATGATTTAAACTAAGTCCATGGGAGTGAAGTGGCCTATCAGTGACATATCTGAAGAGGTGGCATGTAATGGTTTGGCTGCATATGAGTTTAATGCCCTACTAGATACTAAATGGGCCTTTCAAAGGCTGGGAACTGTTGGATGACGGAAGGAGAAGGAATAAGAAAG
>NW_004797814.1:546419-547990 GCF_000002075.1 Aplysia californica
ATTGAAATTAAAGACGCACTTCAGATCAACGGGAAAAAATATCCGAGAGTCTTTGTTACTTTGGAGAATGTGTGAATTTGTTTGTTCACTGCCCTTCCTAGCCCTTTTCTCCTCGGCGTTTCCACATGCCCTACTTTCAATTTTCAAGCACCCCGCCAAACAGACATTATCTTTTAGACCTCGGAAACGCGACATGAAAACGAGGCTGGGATCACATGTCTTCCCTGTGAATTAGAGCTGGGCAATGAGTCGCTTCAGCAAAATCCGGATAATATTTTAGTGCACCTCTTCGGCTAATAATAGGATATGAACCTTTCGGCAAACGGGTTAGAACCACTTTGACAAACGGGTTATCATCACTTCAACAAATTGAAGCACCCACTTCGGCAAACGGGTCAGGAAAGAGAATTAAGAGTCTGAAATCGGATAATGTTTCATTGAGAATTATCCGGTTATCCTTTTGGATTATCCGGATTTTGCCCACCTCTACTGTGAATATGGCCTCTACAGTAAGGGGACTCAATCGGTGTTTAACGTGCGTGAAGTTGAAAAAATAAAGGAATTTCAGAAACGCCTTTTTTCCTGCCTTTTTATGGTTACTATTTTTTTCTTTCTTTCTCTACATCCGTTTGGACAAAGTCAGGGTAGGGGTTGAGATTTAACGAAAGAGACTTCGCAGCGGGATGTTGAAGGTAGTAGGATGGGAGCAGCATAAAAGAGCGGGAGCCGGGGACATGTTTTTGAAAAAGAAGGATTTTTCAAAACGATTACTCTGTTGTTAGCTTTTAACAAAATAAATAATGCCCAAAAAAGGTTTGCCAGGTTTTTTTTCGGGGGGTAGGAGGTGATTATTAACTTAACTTGTTAAATTAACACAGGGTTTGGTTTGGTTTGTTTGCTTTTTTGGCGAGGAAAAATGTTTTTTTAGAAGTTTTATAAAGAAAGAAAGGAATAATTGCAATAGGCAGATATCAATCCTGAGTAAAACATCTAAAAACAGACCTAAATAGATAATAATAGTATTGTAAGACATTAGAAAGTGCACTGACATTAATGGTGTCTTAGTTCGAGCTCGCGTAGACTTTAATTATGTTATAGTTGTTTAGACATAAACAGGGGTGCGGTATATATCACAGGCGTGAATCATCATAAAAACCGTGCACTGTCATGGCCGCCGCTCTTTCCTCACTACAAAACTTTGTTGTGTTGGTGTTTTAGTTTTAGAAGTTTTACGGCGCTCGCAACTGCATACGGTCATATGAGCGCCAGAAGATTAGAGCTGTTACAGGAGAGTGACAAACATAAAAAAGAAGAAGGGGAGATAAGGACGATAGATGTTTGACAGGAAAGAAGAAGCAAACCACACCAGAGCACCCGCCAACCACCCACTGCGCTGTTGTACCATGAGCGCGAAAATAAAGCTAGGGCAAAACAGTAAGCTGGCTGTTGTCGAGTGCGCACGCAACTTTCCCTCCTTGTCGTTCATTTGGGTCCAAAAATAGAGTCAAATGACACGCTCCATGGTGAACCGGATTTACGTCAGAGTGTACAGTATTGGATATTGCAATACA
>NW_004797814.1:549194-552776 GCF_000002075.1 Aplysia californica
AGTTCGGAGATCCCGTGTTCAAGTTGCGCACATTAAAATCAACTGGAGCTCCGAAACCGATAAAAGTAGGCTTCGGCTGCCACCAGGGCAAAATTCAAAATTTTCCTACAAACTGAAATTGTTTTAAAGTTGCTTATCACAGTGTTCAGTGGCGAGCGCCGTAAAATACTTACCAAAATAAAAACAAAAAAGAAAAGAAAAGAAAAGATACACAACATATTATATCACTAAGGCGAGAGGAAAAAAGCCAAACAACGCCGACCCTCTGCCTGAGAGGCTGTTGTGTATGTGTAGCGCCCTCATCAGCTCGGAGTTGAGCCCCCTGAAGAGGACCAGATGGATTACTGACGCAATACCACCTGCTCGGTTGGAAAAGGCTCTACAATTATTATCTCTTTTTTCCTGTTTGTCTTGAACGTTTTGCTAAGTCTGATTTAAGACGGCTTTTGATTTCATCATCAGCTTTAATAAAACCAAATACATATCTAGAAATGTATTGATATAATAATAATAAAGGACATTTCGCCCAACCCCGAATAAAGTACACCGGCTCTGAGCGCTTTACAATACAACAGTAACATAAAACGTTGTGTTCTGACCAAAAGAAAATCATTCCAAATATTCGCCTGATCAATTAAAGAACAGAAATGACTTCAGCTGACATTTGAATGTGTCAAAATCAAACTGGATTAACTATTGTCACAAACTATCACCTTATCCCTCCAATTTCAAAGAAAATACAGTTAATGGGACACGGAATTTGTCGAACGTACGGGAACTTTAAACTGCGAGGTGAGAACACATGAAAATGAGAGAACGGGTTTCGTTAAGAGCAATATTATTATGTTACTCACTCACTCTCTTACTCACTCACTCACTCACTCACTCACTCACTCTCTTATCCTTTAGTCTTAGATGACCTTTGGGCCATCGAGGATGATCGGACCACCACTTTTCTCCACCCTTTTCTATTTTCGGCCTTTCGAACCCAAATTTAAACATGTCCATTTCGTTATGTTGTCTTCCGTTCTCATCTGTTACGTCAAATCAAATTCACTTCAGCAGTAAATCAAAAAGAAATGCGTACAGTAAAGTGAAGTTGTTTATTTTAATCATTTAAAATGAAACCAAATATATACAACTTTTGAGAGATAAAAAAAGCCCACCGAAGGTCGATATTTTTTCCTTCCGGTCCTCGTAGCTCGGAATAGCCCTGTGCAACCTATATCTGTTTTTGATTTGCATTGACTCAATATGGGCCAACCCCTTTCGAAGGACGAAGGAGAGATCGTATGACTTCACAATAACCACTTGGACCAGTAGTTCGCTTGTGGATGTATGCAGTTCTGCCTGTATGGCACTAGGCATGTACAGTGTTGCAGCCTTTTAGGCTCTTGGTTTTTTGTTGTTTTTTTTCTTTTGAATCTTTAAAGAAATATGATTCATTCCCTGTCGATTGCCAAGTACGCATTTACAACCTTGAGCAGGGAGAAAAACAATGCTTAATTTTGTCATCGTCCTTCAACGTTTGCAGTGGGTCAGTTTCTCTTCCTTTTAAATTTCTTGAGTGACGCCAAGCGAAAATATAGTTCTCCCAAACAACCATTATTAATGGCTTCAGAGAAAACTATGAAAACTATGTATCATGTTTGTTATAATTTTCGTCAGCGGCTGTTGTTTTCATATCCAACGTATAAATGGAAAACCAGATACACGATTCTGTTACCATATAAATGAAAACATAACAGCTTTTTAAAGTCATGTTAATGTCAAGAATGACGACAATGCAGACTGCATTACATTGTGACTACCCGCGTCTGTGGTGTAGCGGATAAATTAAAAAAAGAGAGAGAGAGAGAGAGAGAGAGAGAGAGAGAGAGACAGAGAGAGACAGAGAGAGAAAGACAGAGAAAGAGAGAGAGAGAGAGAGAGAGAGAGAGAGAGAGAGGGGGGGGGCACAAAAGGTAAGTTCTGGAAAACCCGTGAAACTAAGAAAAGGATGGGTGGATTGTCAATTGATTATGTTATAAAAGGTAGAGAAAAACGGAACCTTCCACAAACATAATTTAAAGAAATTCATAATCCACAGGACACTTTACATTTAGCTGAGTGAATCGGCTAGAGATGGAAGGGGTGGGGAGGGGAGTATGAAGGTGAGAGTGAGATGTTACTCAAAATTGTCATGCAACAATAATTGTAATTTGTAACATTTCAAAAGACTCACTCCACCTTCATCGGTGGCTGTGGTTTAGCAGTTAGGTGCTTCGCCATTACCTGTAGAAGACCCGAGTTCGATTCCCGTGTGCGGTTGTTTTTCTTTGGGGGGGGGGGGGGGAGGGAGGGGTTGAATTTTTATCGCGTACAGTTCCCTGGTCTTTCTGCATGGACACTGTTTTCCTCTCAGCCGGTCCAGGTTGGCCTTGGCCATGTCTGGCACAGCTGTAGCGCACCTCCTGAATTATCTAAATTGTGCTGAAGAAGGATTTAAAATTATTATTTTTGGCAAGTGTTTTACGGCGCTCGCAAAAGCATAAGGTCATATGACTGCGCGTGACACATTAAACATTTTCAGTTGGTAGAAAATTTGGAATTTTGCCTGGGTGGCGGCCGATGCCTACTCTTATCGATTTTGGACCACCAAGGGATCTTTAACGTGCATAACTTGCACGCGAGACCTCCGAGATTTTTCCCCCTTATCCGAGAAAGCTACGTGTAGATCTTTCTTACCGTCACATCAGGGGTGTGGTTGAAAGACAGCAGTAAGAAGGAGCCTAAGAGAAGCAGTAGAAAGGCTGCAGAAAGAGTCAGGATCCCAGAGGAGTGGCCAAAAATTAGGAGGTAGGGGTAGAAAATGGAGACGAAAGCAGGCGACGGAACATTATTAGAGAACAAGAAAGGAGGAGAAAGGAGAGCATATTAGAGAAAAACATTTTCCGTCGCTCCCCGGATTCGAAACCGGGACCTATTGAACGAGAGGCGAACACCTTAACATCTAGACCACGATACCCCCCTCTCCGATGAGGGAGTTAATAAAAACCCCATCCACATTGTATTACAACGACACTTGCATTAAAATACCAGAAACTCTGCCTTCTGTGTTTTTCCTACTTCTGTGGAACAGACAAAATTGTTGTAGTAAGTTAAAGTTCTTGTACTAAACGGATAAAATAGAAGACGAATTGAACCTACGATGTCAGCTACAAATAAATATTATCATCTTTCACCCTTGACAGAATATATCTGCTTCTCTCATCTCGAGACGAGCACTCTTCACTTGCGAAGAGTTCGAAAATAATGGGAAAGGATAAAATGTGTGGAATGGAGACGCGCAATAACATTTTCCTTTGCTCTCGATCGAAGCCAGCAGCACCCTTTAAAACAAAAAAGAGAAAAGACTAAGAACAACAAAATGTAAGCCCCGAAAAGCAGACGAGAGGCGCTGCAGCAGAAAGTGATGGATAAATGGGTACAGCGTGAAGGGATTTTGTAAACACGTCATTTGTTTTGTTACATACAACGCAGGAAATGCCGAGGGAGGAGCGGGTGCGGTTTGCAAGTGTGTGTGTGTGTGTGTGTGTTTTT
>NW_004797815.1:0-1227 GCF_000002075.1 Aplysia californica
GAGAGAGAGAGAGAGAGAGAGAGAAGCAGGGAAGAGAAGGAAAGAAAAAGACCCCCCCCCCTACACACACACCCGTTCCTCTTGATATAGGGCAAGGAGGGACGAGGGTCTCCCATAAACCCATTTAAACAGACAGCAGAGGGGAGAACGGGTGAGCACAAAAACTGAGATGTAGAGCTGGGCAATGAGTCGCTCTAGCAAAATCCGGATAATATGTTAGTGCACCTCTTTGGTAAATAATATGATGTGAACCGCTTCGGCAAATGTGTTAGAATCACTTCGACAAACGGGTTAGCATCACTGTAACAAAATATGGGTGCACCCACTTCTGCAAACGGGTCAGGAAAGGGAGTTACGAATCCGAATTCGGACAATGTTACATTGATAGTTATCCGGTTATCCGGATAAATTATCTGGATTTTGCCCACCACGAGTGAGATGTGAGCTGTGAGTTGAGGGAGAAGTGGGCAGGCTTGTTGTTGGGTCAATGGGATATTGCTGGCACATCATCAGCTGTGAGTGTTTTGGGGGCGTTTTGTGGGTGGGACGGGGTGTGTGGAGTTTTGTGGGTGGGAGGGGGTGTGGGATTTTGGGGGTGGGAGGTGGAGATGGGTGTGTGGATGGGGTGGTAGTTTTGTAGGTGGGTGTGGGTGTGGGATTTTGGGGGCGGGTGTGTGGGGTGGGAGGTGGAGATGTGTGTGTGTGTGTGTGGGTGTGGGCGTTTTGTGGATGGGTGGGGGTGTCTGAGGATGTGTGTGGGGTGCTATGGTGTGGTTTGCTCCTTCTTTCCTATCAAACATATATCGTCCTCATCTCCCCTTTTTCTTTTTTGTTTGTTACTCTCTTGTAACACCTCTAATCTTCGGTACTTATATGACCTTATTGTGTTGCAAGTGCCGTAAAACTCTTACTAAAACTAAATAGTTCCCGATCTCTCTTCCCCTGATCCACCCCCTTTCTACTGGCGGCTGTGGTAGTGTAAAGTTAAGGAGCTTCCCGGTCGTCGTAGAAGTGAATGTGGGTGTTTGGCGGGTGCTCTGGTGAGGTTTTGCTTCTTCTTTCCTCTATCAAACATCTATCGTCCTTATCTCCCCTTCTTCTTTTTTATGTTTGTTACTCTCTTGTAACGCTTCTAATCTTCTGGCGCTCATATGACCTTATGCAGGTCTCTCTAACCCCCCAGGGCGGTGCTACTGACTGAAGTGTCTTTAGGCCATTCCCAAGGGG
>NW_004797815.1:3797-6112 GCF_000002075.1 Aplysia californica
CGTGCGTGCGTGCGTGCGTGTGTGTGAAATGTGGGAGGAAAGAGGGGGTGAGTGTGGAGTATGCAGGTTTACTTTATGAAAAGATACGGTCTTCCTCTTTAGTTTCCTCCGTATGTTCTCACAACTGTCTCTCACTCTCTCCTCTCCTCCCTCTCTTATTCTCTCTGTCTGTCTGTCTCTCTTTCTCTCTCTCTCTCTCTCTCTCTCTCTTTCTCTCTCTCTCTCTCTCTGTTTTTCCCCCTTCTCTTTTCGGAATATTCTAATATTGTTAGGGAGGCGGACAGATTTAGCGCTGACGCCTACAACACAACACAGACAGACATCAGGCGTCACTACACAACACAACACAGCACAACACAGCACGACACTGCACGACACAGCACAGGACAGCACTACACAACACAACACTACACAACACAACACTACACAACACAACACTACACAACACAACAGCACAACACAGCACAGGACAGCACTACACAGCGCAGCACAACACAACTCAACACAGCACAAAAAACACAACACAGTACAGCACAGCACTACACAGCACAGCACTACACAGCCACAGCACGACATAACACAACACAACACAACACAGCACAAAGAACAACACAGCACAGCACTACACAACACCGCACAACACTACACAACACAACAACACAACACAACACATCACAGCACAGCACAGCACAGCACAGCACAGCACAGCACAGCACAGCACAACACAACACAGACAGACATCAGGCGTCACTACAGGCCTTGTGAAGATCTAGTAGCCGACTCACAGACTCCCGTGTGGGTGGTTAGCGGGTGCTCTGGTGTGGTTTGCTTCTTCTTTCCTATCGAAAATCTATCGTCTTTATCTCCCCTCCTTCTTTTTTGTGTTTGTTACTCTCTTGTAACACCTCTAATCTTCGGCACTTATGTCACCTTATTGTGTTGCAAGTGCCGTAAAACACTCACTAAAATACAATTTTAAAAAAAACTGAATCACGTACACATTACTTTTCTAAGGTATCGAATAATGGTTCTCCTCCTTCCTCCCCCCCTCCCTCCCCTAATTAATTTTCAGTTTCCTTGCGCCGTAAAACCTTTACTAAAACTAAATCTTGTAACACCTCTAATCTTCGGTACTTATATGACCTTATTGTGTTGCAAGTGCCGTAAAACTCTTACTAAAACTTCAAACATGACCTATCTGTGTTACAAGTGCTTTAAACCTTTCATTAAAACCACCAAAGTTAAAACCTCATTTTCCCCCTCTTTTTTTTTTCCTCCAGAAGTGACGTCACATCGACGACGAGGCGACAGACCGCCCAACACCCCTCCCTTCCCCTCTGTGTGCCCTCCCTCGTGAGGGGACATCTGCTTACGTCATCAACAGCCGCGCGTGAGGTCGCGGGCCAGGACCCATGCTGTCCTACAGTGTTTACCGTACTCCGCACAGGTGAGTTGTACAGAGGGGGTGGTTGGTGGGTGTTCCTGAGGGTGAGTGGAGGGGTGGGTGGGTGGTGGGTGTTCCCGTGGGGTGAGTGGAGGGGTGGGTGGTTGGTTTGTGGGTGTTCCTGGGGGTGAGTGGAGGGGTGGGTGGTTGGTGGGTGTTCCCGTGGGTGAGTGGAGGGGTGGGTGGTTGGTGGGTGAGTGGAGGGGAGAGTGGTTGGTGGGTGGGTGTCATAGAGGTGGCAGGCCAGGACCCATGCTGTCCTACAGTGTTTGCCGTACTCCGCACGGGTGAGTTGTGGTGGAGGGGTGGGTGGTTGGTGGGTGTTCTGGGAGGGGGGGCGAGTGAGGGGTGGGTGGTTGGTGGATGTTTGTGTCAATGTCAAAGAAGAAATTATGAGAAGTGACAGAGGAGAAGTCAAAAAAGAAATGAGAAGTGACGGAAGAGAAGTCAAAGAAATAATCATACTGTGGCTTTCACAAAGAAAATAAGTAACTCCATCTATTTGACTCTATTTTACTGGCCAAAGAAAATTAGATCTAAGGAGTGTACATTTCGTTTTTTAAAGTATAAAAACAACAACCCACAAACTAAAAAATAAAAAATAAAAAACACCTCCTACTCTTTACAAAAATATTTTGAAAGGACCACCCAGACCCTCGTTGTGATTTCTCCACCTTCAGTATCTGGCCTAGGGTAAACACCACGATAATGGCCGCCAGATATCACGTGATGTTAACACCTGTTATCTCGGCCTGGTGATGCTCTCCTTGTTAACCCCAGCCGACCCCGAGAGCTTCAGTCAGAATTACGAAATGCTGCAGTTATTGCGTGCAGGGGTTTTATTATCTTCATCAGTGCCCCCCCCCCCTCT
>NW_004797815.1:8995-31953 GCF_000002075.1 Aplysia californica
CACACACACACACACACACACACACACACACACACACACTCTCTCTCTCTCTCTCTCTTTCTTTCTCTCTCTCTCTCTCTCTCACTCATGCACTCAAATTCGCACACTCACACACACACACAAACACACACACCATCAACCATCTCCCACTTGAAGACACATAAACAACAACGATTGTACCAGAATTGTTTCCATCAAGTATACGTAAAAAAATAAAAACAAACAAACAAACAAAAACATGTTTAATATCTTTATATTTTTGAGGGTCTAAATACGGAAGTCCATTTTCGTTTCGGAAATTACGCATTCTCTGTTTTCAAGTATGCTGCTTTGTTTATTTGCCCTGGTGGTGAAGAAAAAATGTGAACTTCAAAGACCGGATTTGCGAGTAGTAATGAAATCGACGCCCACAGACCAGAGGGAGTGGGAGAGTTCTGTTGCTGCAGGTCTATTTTGAATAGCTTGAAATGATTGAACGCAGAAAAGTCGCAACTTTAGAATTGGTCGCTTTTAAGGACAAGCGGGCTAACCCAGATTTCGGGGGTTTCCAGAAATCTTGACCTACTCCAACGGTGAGCATTGCCCTACCTATATAGGAGAAGTTTGGTTTCATCGGTGTGTTTGGTTATAGAAACTGTCCGTGTTTTTAAAGAAACCGAACAAGGGGCAAACATTTTCCTTCGATTTTCTCAAAGCAACATTTTTGGGGGATAGCCCCCTTGTGCTTAAAAGTGACCAATTACAAATCGCTTTCTGCTCAACTTAGTACCTAGATATATCTAGATCTAGTTTTGAGAAATTTGAGGTCAAAAGTTTTGAGTTTCACGTCTTGTCAAGCCTTATTGAATGCAGTTATTTGAATATCTTGATAACGATGCTGGATAATCTTACGATTTTGATAGAGTAAATGGAACATTTGTCAAATGTTTTGAGAAATTTGGGGTCAAAAGTTTTGAGTTTCACAATGTCTTGTCAAGCTTCATTGAATGCACTTCTTTGAATATCTTGATAACAATTCTGAATAATCTTACGATTTTGATAGAGCATATTATTATAGAACAGTTGGTTTCTGACGTCATGGCCCTAGATCTAGTATCTCAAAACAGCCAAAAATGTCAGATAGAACTTTATATTTCAAAGGTAGTGAAGGGTTTGGAAGGGGGGGGGGGTAATTAAATCTACTTGGCCAGTACTCAGTACCCACCCACCATCTTGACCCACTGTATGGGTAGTCTTTTTTTCAGTTTTGCTAAGTTGTCAGCTATAGTTGATTGTTAATCTGGGTGGTTGGCGGGTGCTCTGGTATAATTTTCCCTTCAAGCGTCTATCGTCTTTATCTCCCCTCGTTCTTTTTAAAATGTTTGTTACTCTCTTGTAACACCTCTAATCTTCGGCACTTCTATGACCTTATTGTGTTGCAAGGGCCATGAAACACTGACTAAAACATGATTGTTTTTACCAAGTAGTGGTGAATAACTCTCCGCTTGTTTTTTCCTCCCTCTCTCCTTCCTAGACGGGAACATTGCTGTGAAGACAGAAGATAACAATAACAAGAGGATCAAATTGGAAAAGAAATCAGGTGAGAAAAGTTTTTGTAACACATCGTCGTTTTGCTATGAATGTTTTTCACCCTATCAACTTACATTTTTTGGGGGAAAATCAACTTAAATTTAGATTTTTTTGGGGGAAAATCAACTTAAATTTAGATTTTTTGGGGGAAAATCAACTTAAATTTAGATTATTTAAAAAAACCAACAACTTAAAGAACTAACAAAAAAAACCAGGTTGCTCCGATCTCGCTTCCAAAGGCCTAACATATTATATTGCGTTGATTTTCTTTGGTCTCTTCACATTCTTTTGAGGGTTTTTTCAGTCACATCTAGAATTTAATAATAGTTCTTTGCTTTTTTTTTCTATTTCTTTGTTTTTTTTGTTTTTTTTGTTTCTTCTGTAACTTTGATGTACCTTTCTAGTACCTCTCATATGTTCTTTCAACACTTTTCTGTAACATCCCTTTTTATTCTTTTAACACTTTTTTCTGTCACTTCTCATATATTCTTTTATTGTTTTCTTCTGTCGTTTCTCCTATATTCTTTCAACGCCTTCTTCTGTCACTTCACATATATTCTTTCAATGCATTTTTCTGTCGTTTCTCATATATTCTTTAAATGCATTTTTCTGTCGTTTCTCATATATTCTTTCAACGCATTCTTCTGTCGTCTCTCATGTATTCTTTTTACGCTTTTTTCTGTCACTTCTCGTATATTCTTTCAACGCCTTTTTCTGTCATTCTCATATATCCTTTTATCTTGTTGTCTTCTGTCGTCTCTCATATCTCCTTTCGATGTTCTCTTCTGCCACTTCTCATATTGTCTTTTATTGTTTTCTCTGTCGTTTCTCATATCTCGTTTTGATTCTGTCTTCTGCCACAGATGTAAAGACGGAGAATGGCAAGCCGGGTTCGGTGGGTCTGGAGAACCAGAAGTCGTCCCCCCAGTCCAGCGCGCCCCAGCGACCCCCCTCAGGGGTCACGACCCCGGCCTCCATGATGTCGGCGGCCCCCGGAGGTCCAGGGGGCGTGGTCACCTCTCTAGAGCCGCCCTTCATGCAGCAGCAGAGCGAGATCTTCGTCTTCTCCACAAACTTAGCCAATCAGGCGGCCCAGAGCGTCCGGCGCGGCCAGTGCAAGAGCATCTTACAGTACCACTCGGAGCACCCGGACACCAAGGCCTTTCTACAGGTAGCTGAAATCTTCACGATTTGGGTTGTTGTTGTTATTGTTTTCAAATCCCTTTAGCTGCGAGCATTTCACTCTTGGCAGCGCGATGCCTCCCTCAAGTAACCACATGTCCTTGTCATGACTTGGGTAAAGTAACAATAAAGCGCGGTCATTTGCCTTACTTTTGGTGAAAAAAATATCCATCTAGATCTATGTTGAATAGAAGTTGAAATATCTGCGGTTGAAGGAGGTCAGCGTCGATGGTTTTAGAGGTAAAATTAATGTGAAAATGGCTGCCAAAGTTCGGTAATTTCCATAGCTTGAGAGTCCTTGAAAACTGACAATTGACATTTTTTGTGCCTTTAATCAATGTTTTTCAGTAAAATCCGCACATAAATGTGTTTTTAAATGGGCATAAAAGGTGTTGAGCCCCCAAAAAAAAAAAATTCGAAAAAAAATTGCTGAACTGTCAGAAAAATGCCAATATATCTCATTTCACTATTTTGATGAGCACCTGATTATGCCACAATGCCCGACCTTTAAATGTATGAATATTGTCATGCATGCACTCATAAGCTCAGATGTACACATTGACATGTAATATTTGTTTTGTTGTATCGTCTCCTTCCTTGCTTCTTTCCTTTCTTCATCATTGCTCCAGCCTCTTGGGCATATCTGCTTTCTTCGAAATGACGAATTTGTGTCTGATTATGCTATTTACCGCAAACTTTCACCGAGTTCATATAAATATTCCAAGCAGAAAATAACAACTTTTATGTGGCTTACATTTTTGTGTTGTGTTGCGTCTTAAAACTGGCACGTTGAGTCATGTCAGTGGGTTGTTAGGCATAGTAGCAAGCATGCTGTCCAGGAGCTGTGTTCTTTCATTTTCTCCTTGTCTCTGTCAGAAAAGGCTTCAGGCCGAAGGACTAGAATCCAGATGTCCGCTGAGTCGGAAAAGTAAAGTAAAGTAAAGTAAAGTAAAAGTCGCTGTCAGAATCACATTCAAAGATTAACTTCGTTTTTCTAAAGTGTGCGAAGCTCACAGAGATCACTTATTGTTGAATAGTATTGCAAAATCTTCTTTTTACAGGATGTTTTCGAAACACACAATAATTTTATTTTTAGATGGAATCGAAAGTTGTGGATCGATAACAACAGATGGCAACAAAAGTGCAGAGACAAAGAGTGAAATGTAAAAGATTCATTATGCTCATTTTGTAAAAAACATGTTCTCACACAAGTTCTCAGGCTCTTGAATTCTTTTTATCCTTACAGAAAAATCCACTGAAGGCCAACAACTTTCGGGCAGGAATGCCACATGGAATGTCGGGTCCCATGAAAGGACAAGTCCCCATGGGCATGATGCGGATGCACGGACCCACGCCGGGATCATGGGGACCTCACCCGGGCCCCGGCATGGAAGACCCCAGTATGATGGGACCGGGCGGGATGCCGCCAAACGGACCGTACGCCCCCGGGGGTCCGGGACCCCGCATGATGGGCGGCTGGCCGGGACAGGGCTGTGGCGCACCGCACCCACACCACCACCACCCGGGCATGGGGCCGGGGTTCGGACCTGGAATGATGGACATGGAAGGAGAGCTGATGATGGGACCGGGGGGTCCCCATATGTCGACGATTTCGTCCAGCCAGATCCCGGATGAGAACTTGACCCCCGAGCAGCGACAGCACCGGTCTAAGGGCCTGGCTCAGCTCACCAAGATCCACCAGATGCTCATGGGCAGCGTTGGACAGCAGGACGGCCGCCAGCCGCCCATGGACGGGCACCCGGGGGGAATGTACCCGGGCGGGCCGCCAGGCATGATGACGTCGCAGCAACAAGCGATGATGTCACAGCAGCAGGCTATGATGTCACAAGGCGGGATGATGCCACCCCACGGCATGATGGGACCTCAGCACCCGCAGCACATGATGCAGCCTGGCATGTCTCCGTATGGGCCGCGTGGCCCGCCTGGCATGCCACCTGGCATGAACGGCAAAGACCAGGTATGCGTCCAGTAATATGTGTCACGACGCGGTGGAATCTGGCTCTTGTCAGTTTTTGGACATGTGGAGTTATTGGTGTCATTGTAAAGCTTGTTCGTTCGTCTTGCTTTCAGTGAAAAAAATATGCATCTATCATGAACGAAAGTCGAAATATTTGAGGTCGAGGGAGGTGGGGGTCGCCTGATTTCAGAGGCAAAATAAATGAGAAAATGGCCACCAAAGTTTGGTGACTTTCAAAGCTTGAGCGTCCTTCAAAACTGCGATTTAACAGTTTTGTGCCGTAAATCAGCATTTTTTCCAGTAAAATCCACACAGAAATGTGTTTTTAAATTGAGTAAAAAAAAATAAAAAATTTACTAACAATTGCCAAACAGACAGAAAAATGCCAGTTTCTTTTGACTTGATTATTTTGACTTGATTATTTTGACTTGATTATTTTGACTTGATTATTTTGACTTGATTATTTTGACGAGCACCTGGTTTCACCACAATGCCTCACATTTCTCAACTTTTTTGCCTATGTCCTTCATTTCTGCTGTTAGTGTTTGTCGGTCGGTCGGTCGGTCTGTCAGTTTGGGTTTGTCCTGTTGGTACAGTATTGTACCAGTAGTGGGTACAAGTGTGTGACAGGGGATGGTTGGAGAGCGCCACTGGTAGGGTCTTACTTCTCTTCTTTCACTCTTTTGTTTCTGTCTGTCTAACTTGCTTTCGCCCAGCTCGAAATGACTGTGTGGGTAGTTGGCGGGTGCTCTGGTGTGGTTTGCTTCTTCTTTCGTTGAAACATCTATTGTCCTTGTCTCCCCTCCTTCTTTTTTGTGTATGTTACTCTCTTGTAACACCTCTAATCTTCGGCACTTATATGACCTTATTGTGTTGCAAGTGCCGTAAAACACTTACTAAAACTAAACTAAAACTTCTTTTTTATGTTTGTTACTCTCTTGTAACACCTCTAATCTTCTGGCGCTCATATGACCTTATGCAGTTGCAAGCGCCGAAAAACCTCTACTTAAACAAACTTTCTTTCCTTCCCCAGTACCAAGCCCAGCGAGACTGGATTCACGTGCAGCAGGAGTACTGGATGGAGAAGCAGCAGCGCATGCAGCACATGGGTCGCGGGGGTCACATGGAGCCCGGCCCTCCCCCGCCCTCCTACCTGTCCTCCATCTCACAGAAGCACGGAGGTATGGGCGGCCCCACTTCGCCAGGGATGAACGGGATGAGGATGCCCATGCCACACGGGCCTCCCATGGGGCCAGGGATGGACCCGGAGAGTATGGCCATGTACGGAGCGCCGCCGGATATGTGCCGGCCTCCGCAGATGGGGATGGACCCTATGTCCGGGATGCCGGGCTACGGCCCTCCACACGGCATGCCACCTAACGGACCCATGGAGCCAGGGTTCGATCCAACGATGGCAGGAGCTATGCCTCCGGGGATGGGGCCAGCGGGACCTCACGGGCCGGGCGGCCCTCGGCATCCGGGTCCCATGAGACCAGCGCACATGATGGGGCCCAACGGGATGATGGGAGGCCCCGGGATGAAGGCGCCCACTCAGGTGACCCTGCACCGGGCGGGGAACCCCGAGCAGTTCAACCCGGAGACCATGGGCGGGGTCGTGCCCCCGATCACCGCCAGCTCGACCAGTGGCAGCAACAGCAAACCCCCGCCCAGCTACGCTCAGGCGCAGAAGAGGAAGCGGGACGACAGTGACGACGGCGGCTACGCCAAGGGCAACCTGCAGCAGACGCCGTCCCCGACGAAAATCCACTACCACCTCAGTCAGTTCGAGGGCCAGGAATTGACGATCACCAAGCAGCTCAACTCGGCGTTTGTGGCGGGGAACGGTGGGGACGAGGGTGGGGGTGCCGGAGCAGTAACAGCCAATAATAACAACAACAATAATAACAATAACAACAACAACAACAACAACGGTCCTATGGCCTGCTCAAACACGCCGACGGGTGTAGGTGGTGCAGGCGGGCCGCACTTCAACAACCACGTTAACTCTCCACTCCACGCAGGCACGGGCCCGGCAAAAGGTCCCTTGTCCAACTCCAGCCAAGCGTCTGGTGGCGGTGGGGGCGGCCATATTGCCAACTCCCCTGTGGTCAGCGCCCCCGGCCCCTCCCCCCTCACCGGTCAGCAGCCCTCCACCCCACATTCGGTCGGGGGTCCCCACTCCGCCGGGGGCCCCCACTCGTCCGGAGGACCCCACTCGGCGGGCCCCGTCCCCAACCCTGGTGCTAGCATGAGGTTGTCTCACTTTGACCCGACGCCGCTCAGTAACGGCGTAAACAGCGCCCCGCACACCCCGAACCCCAGCATGGCCACCAGTAAGACTTCCTCGTCCTCCATGTCCAACATCACCTCCGCAAGCCTGGCCAATCTGGCGAAAGGTGTTGAGAACTTGTCCAATCAAATGCAGCAGAATATGATGCAAGGCGGGCCCTTCCACAGCATCCAAGTTCAAGGTCAGATGAGCAGCAACAGCGGCGGGGGTGGAGGAGGAGGTGGTGGTGGTGCCACCGCGGCCAACAGCAGCAATGGTGGAGGCATGCCCGCAGCCCCAACTACCTCTTCCTCGCCCGTGTCCAACGCAGTGGGCCCTCTGAACTCGCACACGAACAACGCAGGTGGTGTGGGCGGCGGCTCAACGCAGGCGGGCCCGGTCCCTAGCGTGAACAATACGTACATCGCCACCAACATGTCCATCTCGCAGGTCAACGTGCCCAGCCACCCGGCCATGAACAGCTACGTCAACATGCAGATGCAGAGCATGAGCAGCGAGTCGTCGCACATGGCTGCCGCCGCCGCGGCTGGGGGAGTGCCCCCGTGTCCCCCCGGCCAGCACCCGATGCCTCACGGGGGAATCCCCCCCGGCGCTAACGGAGGTATGGGGGTCATGGGACCCGGGGGCGGTCACCCGTCAGCGATGATGCCCGGGGCGGGAGGTCCGAGGATGCCTCACCACCACATGGCTCAGTCCCAGACAATGATGGGGCCCTCCATGGGAGGTCCCATCCCCCCGGGAGGAGGAGGAGGGCCTCCTTGCTCCAGCATGGGCCCCGCCCCAGGACCCCCGCAAGCCTCCATGGGCCCGGGTGTGAGCGCACCCACCGGTCCCATCCCCCCACACAGACCTAGCTCTTCCTCCAGCATGCCCGCCACCCCTCCCGCTGTGACCAAAGGGGGACAATTCACCAGCCCGCCACTCTCGCACCCCCAGATGACGGCCGGCGCAGCCGCGGGCTCCCAGCCTCCCCCCGGAGTGCCCTCCCCTTCCTTCCCCATGACCTCCAGCTCCAACTCCAGTGTTCAAATCCAGCAGAAGGGACACAACACCATCCAGTACCTGCCGGCCAACCCCCCCACATCGCAGCCGCCGGCCGCCACCGTCCCCGGGAAGCCGCGGCCGGACCTGGACTACAACATGCCGCGCTTCCCCTCGCCCATGAGCGGGATGGACGGCAAGAACCCGTCCTCCAACCTCCAGTACTTCCCCAATTCCTCACCCACCGGCGGGCCGCGAGCTCCCATGACCAACGCGTTGTCGGCGGCCGTGGCCATGGGACCTGAGTTCGTGAACCAAGCCACGATCGCTATGCACCACTCCTCCATGATGCGAAGCCCCAGCGTGGGAGACATGCAAGCGATGCAGAGTTCGGGCCCCGTCCTCCCGCCCCAGGTGGGCTCGATGGGACCCATGGACAACCATGTCTCGATGGGCGGGGGGCCCGGTCCCATGCCACCCGGACCTGGTCCCATGATGGGCGGACCCCCGGACCCCATGATGATGGGGGGACCCATGCGGCCCGGACATTCCCCCGGCTCTATGCGCCCGCTGCCCCCTGGGATGGGTCCGGGGAGTTTGGACTGCGTGTCACCGATCCCCGGGATGGGCGGCTACATGAACAGCGGTCCGTCCATTGAGCAAGCTCAGGCGCAGGCTCAGGCCCACGCGGCCATGATGATGCAAGGGAACAGCCAGATGCCTGTTTCGTCACCCCACGGCCCCATGCCCCCAGGGTCAGCCCCATCGGGTGGCCCCTCCCCGCACATGGCCCCCGGCCCGCCACACGGCCCCATGACCTCTATGCACGGCCCCAGCATGCCCCCTGGCAGTATGCCGGGCTCTTCGCCGCATGTGTCTGCGGGGATGCCCGTTCACTCGCCACACGGGCCGCCCATGCCTGGGGCCATGACGGGACCCTCACCTCACGGACCAATGCCGGGCCCCATGCCAGTCCCTTCGCCCCATGGACCCATGTCAGGTCCGTCGCCACATGGGCCTATGTCCGGTCCTTCACCTCACGGACCCATGTCCGGACCCTCACCACATGGACCCATGTCCGGACCCTCGCCACATGGGCCTATGTCTGGCCCATCCCCTCACGGACCTATGTCCGGACCATCCCCTCATGGCCCCATGCCCGGTCCAATGTCAGGTCCATCTCCTCACGGTCCCATGTCTGGACCCTCACCTCATGGACCCATGTCCGGACCCTCACCTCATGGACCCATGTCCGGACCCTCACCTCACGGACCCATGTCCGGACCTTCACCTCATGGACCTATGTCTGGACCATCACCACTAGGTGGTCCCATGCCCGGTCCTTCCCCTCACGGTCCCATGCCCGGACCTTCCCCTCACGGCCCTATGGCGGGCCCATCCCCCCACAGTTCAATGGCCGGGCCAATGCCCCCACACGGACACATGGGCCCCATGCACGGACCCTCAATGGCCCGACACCCGGGTATGCCAGGCATGAGAATGCCTGGACCGGGCATGGCGGGAATGCCCCCCGGGGCATCGGGGCAGTATAGCGGCATGCAGTACCCCCCTTACCAGCAGGACTATTACGCCAGCTCGGCCCGCGGCCCGCCTCGGCAGATGTTGCCCGCCATGATGGGTGGTCCGCCCGGACAGCCGTATGGCATGATGCCCAACATGCCGGGGCCCAGCTGAGACTCGATCACGTCTCCCCCCCCTCCCCCAGCCAGCCTGCCTGCTTCTCATTATCGCAACGACCACCACCACCACCTCGTTCTCTCCTACTTCACGACGCCACCTCCATCTCCACATCCTCCTCCTCCTCCTCCTCCACCACCACCACCATAAACATATGTCAGACAGATGTACATAGCTCCTTCACCCACCACCCTGCCAGCCGCATCACTCATCTGCGTCCCGCTCGCCTCACCAGTGACAACTCCCAACGTCTCTGACACCACCCGCGTGATGACCCGACGACCTTCACCAACTGCCAACCGTCATCAATGTACCCCCCCTACTGTTATCTGACGAACAAAGAATTCTCCGGTCCATGACTGTGCACAGCACTGCATTGCTCTCGCTTTTTTTCTCTCTATCCAGCAACTACTGTGAGCTTGCATCGTCAAGCCACTGGCTACTCACACTAGCCCGCCCTCCCTCTGATCTGCTCACAGTAATATGTTGATGTATTAGATCTTCGCGGAAAGTATTGCTTTCGTTACATATTGCTTTCGTTACATATCCGTTATTACATACAGTTGAGTGTATCTCACACCTGTGAAACTGAATTTTGGATTTACAGTTGGCTGCAAAGGGAATTCGTAAATTGTGTGTGTTAAGTACGCTGGAATATGGAACAAGCACTTACATAATTACAAAGTGGAACGGGTTGAAGTTACGTTATGGTTGAAAGTGGATTCGTTGAGGAGTACATAATAATTGTGATGGAGAGTGTGGAGCCCGATTGGAGTACGGTTCAAAGTGGAATAAGATACGAGTTCAGTTCAAAGTGGATTTATACTGGAGTTATGATATGAAGTTGAATCTTTCAGGGGTATAGTGCTCTGCAGATGCTAGTAGGAGTACCGTACAGTTCGAAGGTGAATTCAGTTGGAGTATTGTTCGTACCGAAATCGAAAAGGAGTAAAAAAGCAGAATTCAAAGGGAGTACCTTACAAAATGGAATTCTTTAAGAAATTCTGTGAAACAAAGAGGAATATAAGAGCTTGCCAGAGTGGAGGTAACAGGAGTATTCTACTTGGTGAAGTCTACAGGAAGAATTTATTGTGCAGAGCGCTGTAGTTTCTCCATGGTTGGCAGCTGTGAGCGAGATGATGATTATGATTGGTGTCACGTTGTCGTTCTCCAACAGGTCCAACTGCCACACAGGGTACCGCCTCCTGGATATACCGGTATCGTCGCCGACATCGCTGGCCTTGTAATCCGCATCATAGCCTCGGCAGATGCTCCACCCACCAACCGTTGATTGATCTGCTGACACTTTGTGGAAGAATAAAATAAGTGGGTTCTATGGCCGGGCAGTACTGGCAGTATTTTGAGTTCCGGTATTAACTTGGTACTGGACTTCGAATATCACCAGTACCGGTACCGGCAATATTGAGTTCTGGTACTTGACTAGTACTGGACTTCGAATACCGCCAGTGCCGTTACCGGCAATATTAATGAGTTCCAGTACTTTACCGATGCTGGACTTTGAATACTGCCAGTAGCGGTACCGGCATTATATAGAGTTCTGGTACTTTACTAGTACTGGACATCGAATACCGCCAGTACTGGTACCGGCAATATTGAGTTCCAGTACTTTACCGATTCTGGACTTTGAATACCACCAGTACTGGTACCGCTACCAGCCCTGCGCAAGTGACTCGTTGTCTCGGGGCTCCCACCACCAGGGACAGACAGACGGACGTCCTAGTGGACTTTGTTGTAGTATAATCGTGCCATGGGGTTGATTTCTCTGGAGTTGTTCACACTCCTTGGTGTTAGTGTTGTTAACCCAAGGAGTGAAAAACAGAAGAAAAAAAGTAAGAAAAGACGTACGAAGGATTACTTTTACCTCTGTAGCTGTTCTGCTTTCACTTGATGGAGATTTCGCCCAAGCTGTTCTCTTTTGCTGATTAGTGGCTCAATTTGTTCTCAGCTCATAATAATAATAGTTTGTTGGGGATTTTTTTTTCTTCTTCCTTCTCTCTATTTACTGTACACAACTGTAACCATTGAAGAGCTTTTATTATGATGATGATGATAATAATAATTATGAAATGTGTTCTTTGTGATGCTGAAGAAGGGGTGATGTTTTGTGCTTTTTTTCTCTCTCTCTACATGCCCATCAGCAATAGAAGATCTTTACTATGGATGTGTCTATAATTGTGCTTACTAATTTTTACTTTGCTTTGTTTTTTGTATAATTTTTTTTTGGGAAAAGCTGACAAACTTCTTCCAAAGACAGCTGATGTTGCTGAAACCACAGGGCATGGGAAATGCTAATTGGGGGGTGGGGGTGGGGGGGGGGGGGGTCTGCTGACTGGCAGACAATTCCGGAAGGAATTTACGTACCCGTCTCTGTTGGTTATACACCAAAAAGTGTCAAGATCCTGTTGCCATAAACTTTGTTTGGATTTTGGTTGTTTTTGTACGTGTGTGTACCTCGTGCACTATTACTGAGTACGTGCTTTTATCTGTTTGAAAGCTTATTATTATTACAGGGGTGTTTGCTTCTTGTGTGGTCGGGTGTGTGTCAAAAATATGTTGGGGTCCTTCGGTCCTTCAATGAATGAGACAGTATATTCATGTGACAATTTTTATGAAATTTAAGTTTGCATTTCTTTTTTCTCGGAGTCCTTTACTTTTGTTTCCTATTAATTTGATGTCGGTAATGATAGGTTCAAAAATGTTAATGTAGGAAGTACATTCTGTAATATAAATTTTTTTTCTCCAGTTGGAAGGGTCTGATGATTTATTTACCTAAATAGATGAAGTAATGAATGCGTCAATGGCAGTGAAAAATAATGTTACCTCGTTAGAAATTTTGTCATGAGCATGACCATGACATTTCAAGCAGTAGAAAGACATCTTTCAAATTGACCCTTTACTTTTAAAAGAGAGAAATCATCCTGTTTGAGGTGTAACTTTATGTTTACTTTGGGATTTTCTTTAAATTAAGAGCCATTTCTTTTTAGTTTAAAAAAAAAGAAATTTATTATAAATAGAAAAATCACTATAAAAATTTTCCACTGAAATAGCAAAGGCACATTATAACATTGTTTTATGATTGTTCCAAATTCTGACCAAAATAAAGCTATCACATGATGTTCCTCCTATATAATCTGTGGCAATTTCGTCTTTTGTCGTAATTTGGGTTCATAGTTCATAATGTGATTGGTACTGATTAGTTGATAAAGATTTTTGCTTACAATCACAGATTCTGGGGTTTTGGGGTGTTTGTTTTTTTTTCTTTTCTAATCAAGTTTAAAAGAGGAGGAAGACAGCTATTCAATTCAATGAAAACATTTCAATCACATTATTCTGATTTATTAATCTTTGAAAGTCGAGCTGCAACGTCGTTGAAGCCCCAAATTATTATTTTTTTAAATTGAAAATCAATTATTATAATCAATAAATCCAACTTAAGTTGGATCTTGGTTGTCAAAATTTTGGAAACCAAGATCCAACTTATATTGTGTGGATTATATTTAATTCTCAATTCAAAAAAATTAATGACGTCAGAACTCTCACAAAGTTGTTCTGTCTGTCCTCTGTACTCAGCATAATAGTACGTTGCTTTACATTATTCAGTAGCGAGCGTTGCGAGGTAGATGTGTATATTTGTCTGACTGCTTGTACTGCCTGTGAGCTCACCCCTGGTTTTTCGTGTTACTTGACCAACCAAGTGCCTTGAAGTAGACTTTTTCTTCTCCTTTCTCTCTTTCTCTGTCCTTCTCCCTTTCTCTCTTTCTCTGTCTTCCCCCCCCCCCCCCCCCCCCCCCCCCCCCCCCAGCTCTTGTATTTTTCTTACTTGGGTGTCCAAATGGATAAAAGCCCCACTCATAGGGTAACTTTATCTATGGTTAGGTTAGGATTAGGTTGACTAGTGGCCAAGGGATGGGTGGTAGGGGGAGGGTTGGGGTTAGGAGTATGGTTTGGGCTCCGTTTCAGGGTAGAAACTGGGATTTGAAGGACAAGGTCAGGCAGGGGTCAGGGGAATATTTTGGCGACAGATACTGGGGTAAAAGCAGATAGAGCTAGTTTTAGTTGGATTTGTTGTTTTATTCCTCCCCACTCTTTTTGTGTTTTTTGAGCATGTGTATAAAAAGAGTGTTCTGCGTGGGTGGTTGGCAGGTGCTCTGGTGTGGTTTGTTCCTTCTTCCCTATCATACTTCTATCTTCCTTTTATCTCCCCTCCTTCTTTTTTATGTTTGTTACTCTCTTGTAACAGCTCTAATCTTCGACACTTATATGACCTTATTGTGTTGCAAGCCCCGTAAAACCTCTACTAAAACAAACATAAAAGAGTGTACTGCCGTTTAGGGTGTAGTAACAGTAATGGTTAGGTTCTTCACCGTAGTATACCAAAGACATGAGTTCAATTCCTGCTCATTTTTCGGAGTATCTCTGTCTTTCTTTAGGGGTGCTGTGCCTTCTTGTGTCCTCGTTGGCCCTCCCTGGCATTGGCCAGCTTCCTGATTGATCTAAATTGTTTGTGTTGATGGGCGCGTAAAACACTTACACTTTTGTGGGTGGTTGGCGGGTGCTCTTTTGTGTGGTCTGCTCCTTCTTTTTTATCAAACGTCTATCATCTTTATATCTCTCCTTCTTTTTTGTGTTTGTTACTACTGTCTTGTAACACCTCTAATCTTCAGCACTTATATTATGACCTTATTGTGTTGCAAGTGCTGTAAAACTCATACTAAAACAAAAGTTACACTTTTGGTAGTGTATTCTATACTTAAAAGGTCCTGAATTTTGTCTTGTCTGCCGTGAATGTGAGAAAGAAATGCGGTATATGTTATATGAGTGTTCTGAGAGAATCAGAATCATGAATGTCTGAAAGGTTGGTCTGTTTTCTTGGTAGAAATTAAAACCCAACAAGATTTATAATCATAGCAAAGAGATCTCATATATTCAATGTCGGGTTGGTTTTTAAGAAAATTTAATTTCTTCTGCTTTACTTCGTCTTTCTGGTGAACTTTTTACTCTTTTTATTACCGTCTGCTGCAATACTTCTTTTACTTTACCGTTTCCTCTGACTTAATGAATGTTTCGCTGACCCGTTTGCTCACTCATTCTCTCATGCATGCGCGCGCGCGAACACACACACATAAATACACACTCACAAACACACATAAATATGCACTCAAACACACACACACACACACACACACATACACATACTCAGATACACACTTTGCAAAAAATGTTGAACAAGGTGTGAATCAGTAGTTGCTGAAAGTGTGCACACTGACACATGCTGCTATGTGGGGAGGTTTTTTAGCTTTCCTTGAAATTTGCTTGTTATTCAAATTCATATTCTCGAATGAAGTTGATTCATTATTTGTACGGAAATTTACTGTAAGAAAAGAAATTTTACCACTGTTCAGTATTCTCTGAAAGAAATGTGGCATCTATGTATATCTGAACGTCAGAATAGAATATAATATTTATAAGGCCAAAATAAGACTGACCCACTATGGTTCTTGATACCATTGGTTATAAAATCGTCAGCAGTATATATATAATATATACCATAGTTTACCGACTCTTTATAAAACAGTATGAATTGCTGCCGCAAATTTCCTAGTTGTAGAAAAGTAAGTCAACATGGACGGAGTCAGAGAAGGACCTGGAATAGGACTTTGCGAAAAAAAAGAAAAAACATTTTCTCACAAATCTGACTGAAAATTATGATAGCTGTCATCATGCATTATTATATTCATGATGTTTTACCAAATTTGTAGTATCTGACCCCGTAGTCAAAATTGGACAGTGGCCTCTAAATTTTTTCCTAAAGATTTAAAATTAATTTTCCAGATTTCATCTGGTTCATCTGTTGTGTCTGAAGGCTATAGGTGTTCATGTGTGGGTTTGATATTGGAATTTAAATTTGGGTAGAAGTTTAAATCTTTAAGTTTTGTGTCCGTGTGTGAGATGTATTCAGTTTTCGTTTTGTCTGAGTGCTTGTGAGGGAGAGAGAGAGACAGACAGACAGAGAAATACTACTTCTGTAACTTTTTTTGCAGTTCATTTGTTGTTGCTATAATCGATCAAACCACAGTTTGCCTGTTTCTGTGTGCATGTGTGTGAGAGAGAGCGTGTGTATGTGTGAGTACCGCTGTTTGAAACAGACCTGTTCATCTTGTCTTTTTCTTTTACTTGATTTACAAGTAAGAAAGTGTTGTGTTATGTGTAGGGATGAGGAGAGGGGGGGGGGAAGACAGATAAAGTGAATAATGATGAGCGCATGTTTACAGTACACTCAGTTCATACGGTCCACACAAGAAGTGTCCATTGTCAGGCTATCACATATCAGGGGCTGATTCTGCACTACCAAATAAGGATTGACAATGACATTTGTAGTGTTTTCAGGTACAGAGAGAGTCTTGCTGACTTCAGTAAGGCTCCAAAGCTGCCCTGTTACTTCAGGGTTGGGTTTTTTTTTTTTTTTTGCAATTTCTCTGCCAGTTTTATTACTTCTGTTACCACGTATTTTGTGTGACATTATATATAATATTATTATTATTACCTGTATGTACAATAATATTGCATTGGTTTTGAGCTGCTCATGAGAGAAATGAAATATTTTGTTCTTGTTTGTAAAATATGTACATAAAACATTATAATAGTTTATCAATGAACAATTTACAAAGCAACGATCAAGTTTTTGACTGAACTGACAGGACATGAATGTGTCTAGCGTGGACTTTTTTTTTTCCCTCTCCTCTTATACCATGATGATGTACCGCCATGATTGAGCCACTCTCTGGTGTGACTCTTGTTTGATCTGTCCCCGTCGTTTTATGCAAGAAAAATTCTGAAATTATGCAAACTGAGCCCAAAAATGTGAAATTATAATGCGATTCTGTTAATTTTAACAAAGAATGATAAAGGAAAATAATCAGAAATTATGCAGAAAATTATCAAATTTTGCTAAATTATGCGGGGTGCATAAAACCACGGGGACAGTTTGATGTCTCAGAGCGTCAGCTGTTTGTATATGATTATTATTGAGAGACTCCGTATTGCTGTTGGACTTGACAGATCACGTACGACGTTTGGGAGTAAGACCGTAGTAAGTGTCTGTGGAGAGTGCAACATAATGGGCGGGCTAGAAAAACACATATCAGCACTCAGCGTATACATATATAGTAGATTTTGTTTGTCTCAGGAGGCGGGTTAGTGAACCGTGTGTGTGTGTGTGTGTGTGTGTGTGTGTGTGTGTGTGTGATGTTTTCTAGTACGATTGAACAAACAGGAGGCTTCTTCGCGCTTACTTTGCGGTTGTGTCTCAAACACATTTTTTTGTGATCTGAGTGTGTTTGTCTACTGTGAGTTTTCTACTATTATTATTATTATTTATAAGATTATGTTTTTACATTATTGTAATGTGTTTGCTTTTCCTTATTATGGTTATGTTAGTGAGCTGACTCGTGTGTGCTCTTATTTGGTTTGTTGTGTGGATGTCAAGTGTAATAGGTAATTCAGAGATCTATAAAAAAAAAAAAATGAATTAGAAATTTAGATACTTGGAGTGGGGTCTGGGGGAGGGGGGAGGATGTGTTAGGTTAAGTTGCCGTTGTCAGAAATGTTAATTCTCTGAAGTTTTGTAAGGGGGGATAACAATCTCTTCTTGCAAGTTTTGGGTTTTGTTTTCTTTGCCTGTCTTTTGCATTTTATGCCTCACGTTCTGCTCCAACATGTAAGGGCTATGTAGTGTAACTGGGGTGTAAGCTTTGAGTAAAGGCCATATGAACTAATAAAAGACAACGGGACCTGTGTGTTCTAGTTTTAGATCAAAGATTTGCTCCTTTTCTTGTGGAAAAACATGCAATCTGAATTGATGGTTGGGATCATGATTCTGTTGTGGGCCGGGAGTTCAAGTAAGGCTCTAGGTCTGTTTAAGTTAACGGCAGAACATTCATTTCTTTTCACTTTTTAAAACTTAAAGTGAAATGATTCTATGATCAGGAAAAGGTTGAACTAAAACATCCATCCGCCTACAACTAAACAAAACTGATTTATGTCAACCTTTACTTTGCTCCAGTGATGCTCCAACTCTCACTTTAGGCAGAAGTTGTCTCTGTCATAGTCTAATTATTGTCAGCAAATGTTATGCTGCCAGCAGTTAATGACCCAAAATTTGGATACAACCCAAAAAAGTGTCAAATGATGTTTTCAAAGTTGGCTTACCTGCCTGCAGTAAATAAACTCACATAGCAGAGCAGTCTCTGTACAGCCCCCCAAACTGTCGTTATACAGATCTAATAAATACGACAAGGTTTCACTGTACTGATAATTAACTTTCTCACTGTAGCCTGATAGCAGTTTTTTTTTAATCTCGGATTGTACTGAAGCTTTCCATACATTGTACATGATATATGGTCGGTTTTAAGGACAAGCGGGCTAACCCAGATTCCGGGGATTTCCGGAAACCTTAACCTACACCAAAAGTGGGATTTGTCTTACATGTAGGAGAAGCTTGGTTTCAGTGTTGTGTATATATTGTTTGGTTATAGAGAAAATTCTTTTCTCTTTCTTTTAAAGAAACTGAACAAGGGGAAAAAACTTTACTTTCGATTTTCTCAAAACAGCATTTTTGGGATAGCCCCCTTGTGCTTAAGAGCGACCATATCAGTGTGACTTTGTTTAGTGTCTCCATCATTTGTGACGGTTATGATGACTCGTTTTGTTTCTTCTGATGATGATTTTTTCTCTTCCACAACCGCATCCCGTCTTTTCCTCGCTGCTGTCTTCCGCAAATTTTTTTCTGTTGACATACCAAAGAAAATATGATGTCAGTCGTCTCTTGTTTTCTGTTTTGAAGCTTCAATCTCAATCTGCCTGCCAATGTTCAATTTTTTGTGTTTTTTACCTGTCCAAATGCCCTCACCTTCCTTCCTTCCTTCCTTGTCTTTTTATTTGTCTTCCTGTGTCTTTCTTTCCGAGGAATGAAAGTTTTCTGTACGGAAAATATTTTTAAAAATATTACAAACTTATATTACTTACTCCCTCCTTCCTTGTTTTTGTAAATAAATCGAAAACTGTTTTTAGATCGATTAAAGAAATTGCTGGCATTTGTACTTCTCAAAGTCCAACATCAGGTTTATTAATTATCATCGGGTTTATTAATTATTAATCTGACCCCATTTTAAATTAATTGACTTCGAGATATTTTCATTTGTGGAAAAGATAAACAAGGAAAATTCTGCTGCTCGCTGTGTATGTGAATTCCATAATTACGAAGCATTACGTTCTTCCTGTCCACCTCTGTTACTGCTGTTCTCCACAACTGTTGAGTTCTTGTGCAACCTCTTTATATTATTATGTTGTGCTGATTTTTTTTTTTTGCCTCTGTGCGAAGTGGCATTTTCCACTTTTATTTTTTTACAGTTCTGTTACTACCAACGAAAGAAAAGCTGAACAACATCTGTGTTCCTTTGCTTATTTCTGTTCCTTTTTTTCCTGATTTTTTTCTGTTAATGTAACTTATGAAAAGCATTTTAAGAATTTTTTTAACACAAGCCCGATTGGCATTGCTACCCGAAAAGTATTTTTACTTATATTTAAGAAATAATTTGGCTATTACCCTATTTTCTGTTGCCTTAGGATTTCTATATTTTTGCGAGTAATTTTTACACTTTTCAACACGTTTTTTTTGTTGCTGGAGATTTTACTATTGCTTTGAGGGTAGTTTGAAGACGCAACTGGTACGGCCAACTTCTGTAGCATTTTTCCCCCTTATTTATTTCTGTCATCTTGCCTTTTTGCTCAGCCCAATTTAACTATAATTCTTGTGTGTGTTTTGCTTCCTTTTTAATGAAGCTCACAACCAGAACACCTTCAATAATTTACTTTATATGGATCTCCCTGTTCTATAGCATTGACTTGTAATTCCAGAGGGAAAAAAGATTTGGAGAGAAAAGTCTTATCAAACTAGTGAAAGTAGACGAGCACTGTCTTGTTCAGTATGGTCTTATAATAGGTTTTAACAAAATGTTCAAGACTTACTTTGTGAATGCTGATAGAAAACTTGAATGGAAAAAAAAAAATTGTGCATCCCTTTTTGACATTTGGGAGCAGATTAAATGGGCCAGCTGGTGTGCAAAAGTGAACATTTTTTAATGTGACTGGCTCTGGTTTTATCTGAAAAATGTCCTAAACCTAACTTTCAACATAATTTACGTTAAATGTTAGGTATAGGACATTTTTCAGATATGTTCAGCCCACATGAAAGGAGGAATGTATGCATGGGTGAACTTTCTGCTTTCATCAATACAGGTACTGCTGCTGCTGATAGCCATTTCGTATCAGGTTAGGGCACTTCTGTTTTGAACCTTGAAGGTTTTGTTCCTGGTTGATTAATTTATTTGTCCTGTTTTGATAGTTTTACTGATTTGTGTGTAGAGCTATGCTGTTTTTTTTGTCATGTGAAAAGTTAGACTTGCCATTTTAAAAGAGAAAGCATTAACAACAAGTGGTCATGGTGCCCAGAGTAGGTAATTGATAGCAATGTGGATGACCATAGACACCCTCCCCCCCCCCCCCCCCGGGGCGGTGCTACTGACTGAAGTGTCTTTAGGCCATTCCCAAAGGGGGGGAATTAACCATGTTCTTATGCACAGTAGAATTGAAATTGACAGGAATATGGATGACCATGGACCAAATCACCAACAGGGAGTTTTTAATGTCAGTAACTTTTGGAAGTTTTTCTTTCCTCTCAATGGGTGGTTGGCGGGTGCTCTGGTGTGATTTGCTCCTTCTTTCCTTCCTATCAAACATCTATCGTCCTTATCTCTCCTCTTTCTTCTTTGTGTATGTTACTCTCTTGTGACACATATCTGTTCTTCGGCACTTATATGAACCTTATTGTGTTGCAAGTGCCGTAAAACTCTTACGAAAAACTCTTTCCTCTCCACCTGATTGCCTGGATCTTATTTCAGCAAAGAAATGTACTTACTGGGAGTATCCCCACCCACTTATAAATTGACTATAAATTATTTCATGTTGAAAGGGCTTTAAGTTCATCGTGGTACCAAAGTATACACCTAAACCAAGTGAGTGACGGAAGTCTGTGGGTGAGGTACTCGGCAAGACAAGCTCTAATCTGTCCCCGTCGTTTTTTTGAAAAAAATTTCTGAAATTATGTAAACTGAGCCCAAAAATGTGAAATTATGCGATTCTGTTAATTTTAGCAAAGAATGATAAAGGAAGATAATCAGAAATTCTAATGCAAAAAATGACCAGATTTTGCTAAATAATTGCGGGGCGCATAAAACCATGGGGACAGTCTAATGAGGATGAGATTACCGTACACTTTTTTATACAAGATATGATCTCATAATTATTGTTTTAAAAGTATTAAAGAAAAGTTTTTTGTTTTTTTGTGTGTGTTAGATGGACTGTGTCCTTTTGTTTTCACCCTTTTTTTTTTTTCTTCAGTGTTTGTTTTTATTCAGACTTAGATTTTGTTTTTGCTATTTTTGTTATATTTTTATATACACAAAGGTAGCAGTGTGTGTAAAGGTCAGAGGTCAGTGGGCGGAGTCCGCTGTGAGGACTTGGGTGTGTGGTGTGTTCATTGTCTCCAAATGGCATTAGCTGTTTGGTGTTCATGATCCTTTCTGTATGTATGCAGTCTTAGCTTTCAACATCAGTGGATGGTTATCACGCTCAGATGTGGTCGGCGCCTTCTACTTTTACTTCTTTTCAGTATTTGTCATTTTGCCCAGATCTGTTCCTGGTCAGTCGGGACCGTTGTTTTGTGAGTGTGCTGTAAACTAACAGGCGACAGTGGTCGTGTGTGTTTGAATGTGAGCATATATGTGTATGTGTGTGTGTGTGTGCGTGCGTGTGTGTGTATGCGCTTGTGTGTGTGTACAAGTACGGGCTACAGCGCCTTGATGTCTTTCTGTTGTCTTGACCTGGGCTAACAGGACGACGGAACTCAGAAGTGAAGATACATCCCTTCGCCTCTCTGTCTGTCTGTCCTGCTTGCTCAGTCAGAATGTCATTGTCGTTTTTCACTGGAAAATTTTCATAGTCCAGATGTCCTTTGACTTTCTGTGTGCCCCTCAACAATGGCTAGAACAGATTTACTTACTGCGCTATAAGTATGTGGTTATTGTTCCGGTCAAATAACATTTACAAATTCTCCTTGATGAGAAGGGAAACTGATTTGCACCCTAGACATACTGAAAGAAGAGTGTTAGTCTTTGAATCAGCAATGAATAACGGCGGGTTGTTTTTGCTCGGTTCCAAATTCCAATTAAATGTCAGAACATTTGAAATGGTTCCACGCTACAAAAATGTGAAAGGAGGGGGTAGCTGAATGTAGTGTAGGAGTGGGTATACATATCACTTCATGTATAATTGTTACTGAAAGAGGTTGCATTTTGAGTCACTCCTGAGTATCTGATCTGGAGAAAGGATTTGATTTTATCCAAACCTGATGTTTAGAATCACAGGTCACTACATTTGTGAGAGGAGAAAGCTTCGGTTTTGGTTGTTTGTTGTTTTTTTTGTTTTTTTTTTGGGGGGGGGATTGTTGGGATTTTTTTAGGGGTGGGGGTGTTGGGTGAGCTCTAAGCGTGATGAAGAGAATGAGAGAACTGTGGTGGAGTGTCTGGGTTCGATTCTGTCTCTCCTCCTGTTTGTCGTGGTCAACAGAATGTGTGTGAGCTGCTGTACAGTTTTTGCAAGTAGTTAGGTTAGACTTTTTTATAGAATAGAAACTATATATGATAATTGCAATGATTGCTGCCTATGAAATGTAATATACTATTTGAGATGATCTTGTCTGTATGAAAATATTTGTGAACACATTTTCTTAACAATGTCGATGTATAATGATATACATAGATTTTTACTTGCGTTTGTACATTCATTGCATTTTTGATTGGATATTTTGTTGGGTTTTTTTTTTTAGTACCTTTATCCAATCATGTGTAAGAACTCACTTTGTGTAACCAATCAGACATTTGATATCATAATATACGTATCGACATGACATATTGAGGAATGTCCCGATGGATTGTTCATGTTCTGTTACCGAGTTTTCCTTTCCGTTTCTCTCTCTCACTCGCCAATTCTCTATCTCTATGTAGTATTTCTTCTTGTTTCTTTCTCCCATTCAATGACAAAATAAAATTTACTATTATTTTTACATTGATTTGTCAGAGTTTGAGTGTCTTGTCTGGTTGTTTTGTGTGTGTGTGGGGGGGG
>NW_004797815.1:32053-33622 GCF_000002075.1 Aplysia californica
GGGGGGGTTGTATGAATATCAATATCGGTGCTGGGCCAAAGAAAGATCCTATACCACAAGATAGTTCACTCCTCTCTTCTCTTATTCAGCAACTCTGTTGTATAAGATCTTTGGGTGCGCCGACGTTTTCTTTTCAAAGTGACTGTTCGGACTCGAGTCTGAATATTCAAAAATTATATTCGAACTCTCAATCTGAATTGAGTCCAGCATGACGTCCGTTCCGACTTCCGACTCTTGTTCTTAAATATTTCCAGCCTAAATATTTCCAGCATTTAATCTATGACAAATTTTTCTACTTTAATAACAATGGAGACGTGGGGATCTATCTAAACTGGCCCTCCCTGCATCATTAGTATGAACAGAACAACTAAATTGAGCTGATAAAAAAATCTAATTGGATTCGAGTCCGAATAGAGGGGGCCTTTTCTTTTTGGCATAGCTCGCCGAGTTTTCTCCAACGAAGCGAAACTAGAACTAGGTCAGTATACATGCGGCCTACATGTATAATAAAAATATAGATCTAGATAATATATAGTCGTACATGTAATATTGAACAGCAAGTCGAACTATAAGATCCGTCCCTATAGCCCCGATATAATATGAACGAGATGGTAGATAAAAAAAATAATATGTTGTGTCTCTTGCTACTCTGACGAAGGAAGACGACTGGGTCGGCCTCCCTACGCGTCGGCGCGTATCCCGGTAACAAAGGGTTAGCGCTCGGGACTTGTGCTATTTTTAGAGAATACCCATGCCATGCCCACAAGTGAAAGGAAGATTTCCTCAAGCAGGCTAATTATTTTGTTTTATACTGTTTCTAACAAATGTACACACTTCGGAGGTTCAAATGAAAGCGATTGTGTTTTCTGTTTTTACCTAGACTTTAATTTAAAAAGACCAGGCCCTCAATCGTATGCAGTTTCTGAGTTTCGCCTTGGGTTTTGTGTTCGGAAAAAAGCCATACCAGATTTATAATCCAAGGGAGGTGATTCAGGAATAGGAACCGAATGTACGTCTGTAATAGTTATCTCCCCTAAACCAGCCGTGCGACTCGTGAACGTAACGCGGTAATTTTAAAGTAATGATGGTATTAAAATTTTTAAAAATTCTTCGTACAAGCCCAACATTTCACACAGGTCGACCTGTATTATCACTTAGAAAACAAATACAAATTTATTGATTTTTTAAACGCAGAATTATTATCTAGCTTGGTTGAGCAAAAGCTAAAACTCGGGAGTAATTTTGGAATAACGAATAATACAATTTTAATACTTTTCGTTATTAACGACACTGCGTTCTTCAGATAAGATACATGTAGTAAGGTAAGATGGGATAAGATTAATCTTTATTGTCCAGATGCTGACACATTCGTTTGGTGTTTCGCCTCACACACATACACACACACACACACACACACACACACACACACACACACACACACACAAACACACATTCACGCAAGCACGCGCCCGAGCACAACCGTGCCCACACACTCTCACACATCCTCTCTTCCACGCACATCATCATCATTGGCTTTCTCACCCTGCACCAGGGTATAGGCCACGGACA
>NW_004797815.1:34686-57439 GCF_000002075.1 Aplysia californica
CACACAAAAGGCAAAAGGAAGGCGAGAAAAAACAAACGGGAATACGTAGAAAAGCAAGGTCTTTAAGCTCAAGAAGAAGCAAACAAAAACGACTTAAGAGAATTGTATTAGATCACACCAAAAAGACTGGTTGGCGGGTGCTCTGGTGTGGTCTGCTCCTTTTTGTCAAACATCTATCGTCCTAATCATTCCTCCTTTTTTATGTTTGTTACTGTCTTGCAACATCTCTAATCTTCGGCACTCCTATGACCTTATGGCTTATGGTGTTGCAAGTGCCGTAAAACTCTTACTATTAAAACAAAAGACTGGCTGGAGACTGAAAACTTCTCGGAGGGACCAGAAAAAAAGAAAGGGATCGAAGATGGCGACATGGCATCTGCTAGCCCAAAACATAAAAATGATTGATGGGCACAATATTTTCAAGAGATTTCAAACAGACCACCCCACCGACTTATGTTTTGAGAATGCCAGAGACAAGATTGCCATAGATTCAGATGGTATTGGAGACCAACTGGAAAAAGAAGAAAAGGTAGACCAGCTGGAAGTTACAGAGGTACCATCGATGATGAGGCAATCAGTCATAGCCTAGTAGATGAGCCAAGGTTTTTAGTTTTAGTAAGGTTTTACGGACGTCGCAACTTCAAAAGGTCATAATAATATGAGCGCCAAAGGGTGGACGTCAACAGAGAAGTCCAAACGCGGAATCAGACTTACTCTGCTCACCTCTCTAGCCTGAACAGCAAAAAGTCTGCTTCGACTATCAAGGCACCCCGGGAATAGCAGTTCACAAGAGAGTGACAAACTTACAAAAGAAGTAGGGGAAAAATGACGATAGTAAGGATGAGGAAAGAAAAAGCACCAGTTCCTCCTCTGTTGTTCCCACACAGTATGAGCATGACATTGATAACTCAGCCCATTTACAATTCTACTATGCATAAGAACATTTAATATCCCCCGACCCCCTTTGGGAATGGCTTAAAGACACTTCAGTCAATGGCATTGCCCTAGGGGGGAAGGGGGGAGGGGGGGGGGGTGCCAAGGTTGATGGAGGTGACCAGGGACAAGACAAGTGTGGCGTCGACTGCTCTCTGTCTTCTGTGCGAGTATCTGACGAGAGAGAGAGAGAGAGAGAGAGAGAGAGAGAGAGAGAGAGAGAGAGAGAGAGAGAGAGAGAGAGACAGACAGACAGACAGACAGACAGACAGACAGACAGACAGACAGACAGACAGACAGACAGACAGACAGACAGACAGACAGACAGACAGACAGACAGACAGACAGACAGACAGACAGGCAGAGACAAAGAAAGAGAGAGAGAGAGAGAGAGAGAGAGAGAGAGAGAGAGAGAGAGAGAGAGAGAGACAGAGAGACAGAGACAGAGACAGAGACAGAGAGATAGAGAGAATTATATGCACTTCTCCGTTCATGGGTGAGCTGTGAACTCAGTTGGTACCATGCGAGCTTTGGTGTGATGCGGATAGGGGGAGGGATGGGAGCAGAGGGGAGGGAGGAAAAAAAAGCGACAGAGGTCAAATAATAATAGGCTATACGTCTGATACTGATAGCCATCCCCTCCCTTCCCGGCCTATATAATATGGAGAGCAAAAAGCAGCGGCAATGACGTACAGTGCGCAGTCTAGGATTTTATTACAGAGTAATTCTATGGAGAGTCTGTAATCCAAGCGCAAACAGACAGATACTAGATAGGAATTAGAGCCAGGGAAGAGAAGAAACATTATATTTTATATCAGGCTACTGACAGTTACCAGGGTATAACTATCACCATGGCCCGCCCATTAGCAGAAATTGATAATATAGAGATCTAATGCCTATAGATCTATGTATGTACTGGATGAGGTAACCTTTACGAAATAAAGCAGGTAATATTATCATAAACTTGAAAGGTCAACAATAATTAGCTCGAGTTCGTTGTTCTGAGATCAGGTCAATAAAGTAACACAACAACAACAACAACAGCAACAACAACAACAACAACAGCAACAACAGCAGTAGCAACAACAACAATAACAATTAATAATGTATAAATAAGTAAATAAATAAACTAATGAATAAAGATCGGCTAAAATTATGCTCAATTAAGCAACGCCTTTATAAATTCTTTTGAAGAATCTGTGAGAAACTTAGGTGACACAATCTGTAGTAGGCCTACTTAGTAGGCAGGCCTCTGTTTTACTGTTGTGGACGTTTAACCTGTATAAGCACCTGTGGCCTGTGTGTTTTTCTTTCCTTTAGGTTGCATTAATTTACACACACACACACACACACACACACACACACACACACACACACTCGCGCGCGCACACACACACACACATAATATAAGCGCACGTTTTTCATTTATAAAGCTTTAGTCGGAGTTCTAATTGACTGCGACAGTCTTTTCCATCTGAAAGAAAAAAAAGCAACATTCTATCGAATTCATTATTTACTTGAGTTGAGAAAAGTTGAGCCCTAATTTTTCAGTTTTCTTTAACGAACGAGAACTCCTTCAGGTTTTCCTGTGCCATGCTCATTAATATTCATTAATACGCCGCCATCTTGAAGCTTGAGCAGTGCATGGCGGTACTGAACAGGGATTTTTGGGTAAGTTTTCCCAGTGTTCATTGTTGTTCTGAGTTCCTGGGGTGCTGAGAGAGCTGTGTCTCAAGGCACCCGTACTCTGAACATAACGGTACACCCGTCGTGAAGTCAATTAACGTCAACGCGAATCGCATTTTGTATCAATAATGTCTAGGTTTCGCCATTTCAATTATTGCCTTTCTTCCGACTATGCCGCCATTGTCCCCAGTCCCCACTAGAGAATGAAAAGGCGAGATTCAGACAGTCTTTCCCCATCCCTGTTCCTGTTCGACCTGAGCAGAGGCCCACATCATGTTCATACGTTAGTAATTTGTTTTAAAACCAGACAATAATCGGAATAGTTACAGGTTTTGGGACGAAGAATTTGCTAAACTGGTTTTCGATTTTGACCCAGATCTGCCCTGAAATTTTCGTAGCTCATGGGAGAGAACTTTCCTCCCAACTCCACTGAATGGGCAGTGCTACACCAGTGTAGTATAGATATCTCTAGATAGATCTAGATCTAAATCCAGATCTAGATTCTAGATATCTAGATCTAGTATAATAAAATTAAAGGAATAGATCTAGATCTTATAGATTGTATTATTTAGCCTACTTTCTTTTTTCCCCTTTGTTTGGTGTAAGTAATTCCAGTAGTTTTGGGAGTTTAAATCGGTGATCTTGTTTTGTGAAGCGTAAGTATGGGGAAAAGGCAAGCTTTTCATTGTTTATCAAAACGCAAAGAAAGAACGAAGTAAAAAGATAATTTTTAACTTGATTGTCTCCATTTGAGTAGTTTTTTAAGTCCAATCAGTCGCGGTATAAATAATTCTTCGCATGTTTTGTGGTGTCACTGCACTGTTTGGAATTTCTTTAATGACACGGGTCAAGTCTTTTATTCTTTCAAATTCTTGGTTCTCTACTACGGCAACTGTACTGTATCTTTATTTTACGTAAGAGTCTTTGTATTTGTCTAAAATCATTTTTGGGGAAAATATGCATGCTTTCTTCCTTGTTGACAGAACAGAAAGCCGATTGATTATTTCAATAATTTTTTACTTTATCATGTTTGCTCCTGTGAACGTCTATCACGTACGAAGTTCCCAGAAATCAGGTCTTTTTCACTGAAAAAAACTTTTAAAATTTTAAATAAAAATTTTTTCAGAAATCAGAAGGGTCATTTCTCTTAAATTCAAAGAACTGAAAAGTTTCTCTTCTGTCAAATTCCTGAAAAGAAATTTTTTTAAAGAACCAAATATAAAAGATTACCTCCACGATAATGAAGCTCTGCACTTTGCAAAGACAAAAAATCGGAAGTTTTGTAGCCTTCGTTATATATTTTTCAGCTAGGAATTTATAAAGCACTTGACAAACTTTTATTGCCTTTTGAAGACAAAAAAAAAGAATTTATTATTTTTTAAAAATTGTCCTTGCTTTATTTTTTCATCGCTCACTTTTCAAAACGTACCAACTGCTTGAACTATATTAGCATACCTCGGTATAGATGTTGAGATGTTGAAAGAAAATTTAATAGTTTTTGTTGACTGTAAAATTATTGGAAAGTAATTATACTGTATGTCTGTAGGGGGTAACGTTTTTTAATGACTGTTTTGTATTTGAGTACAGCCAACTTTTCTCTTCCATAGATATATATAATATCACTAATGTGTATCGTTGGTCTGGTCTGTGTCCAGTCTTGGTGTGATCTCTGATGTTCGTGCTGCTGTAGAAGACAATGGACAATGTGCTGGAGGGTTTGGCCGAGCCGAGTTCCCTGTCGCCGCTCTCCACCACCGTGCACGACGAGGACTTTACCACACTCGGGGAACACACTGAGGTACGGCACTAATTTCCTTAACACTACACTCGGGGAACACACGGAGGTACGGCACTAATTTTCTTTAACACTACACGGGGGGAACACACAGAGGTATGGCACTAATTTCCTTCACATCACAGGTGTCAAATAACAAAGAAAGTGTTGGATGGGAATCCATAGGGTAAAAGATCAAGGGGAAGACCGCATGGAACCTGGAGAAAAATCACAGAAATTGATCATGTACAGAAAAGTGGGAAGACACCAGACATGGAATAACATCAAGAGGCTACCACAGAATAGAGAAAAGTGGAAATTGTTTGTTTGTGGTCTATACCCTGGTGCAGGGTGAGAAAGGCAATGATGATGATGACCGGTGTCAAGCTCAAGGCTTGTGGGCCGCATTTGGTCAGAAGAACAATTATATCGGGCTTGGGAGAGAATTTCAGATAATCCATCCTGAGAATCTCCATATATCACAGCCCCATGCACCCAAATGATATAACTTGTTGTCAAGATAAGGTCCCAAACTCTAGCTCTGATAAATTGACATGAGAGCGAAAATTTATGCCTTGATTTGTTGTTATTTTAACTTTTTAAAATCTGTTTTAATTCATGGAATATCATTGTGTGAAAAAAAGGTTTAGTTTTTGGCTGCTCAGTGAGTATTTATCCAGTAAGTTCCACAACCTTAGTGTGGTAATTAGTTTGGTACCCTGAGCAGTAGAGATTAACTCTCCTGCTTTACAGAAAGAAAATCTACCCTGTGGTTTGAAGATATACCCATAGGCCTATAAAATCAAATATAAAAACTTCATTCAATCCAACTGTATGTGAATTTGAAAATGCTAACAGACTAAACAATAGTAGCGAAATTAAATGCAGCCTGGTTCTTGTGAGTGGGGTGAAAATTTTTATGAATTTAGAATGATTTTGCTCCCTCAAGCATGCATACCCTTAAGAATAGCTTTCTTAAGTAAAGTGAATCTTGATTTAAAAAAAAAAAGAAAAGAGATTTAGGGTAACCCCATTTTATTGTGTTTTTTTTACCTCTAGGGTACTATCGAAGGAGATCATCTCAACTCTGACGGGGAGGAAGCTTTGACGGCAGCTCACGACGTCGATGATGATCATGTGACCATTGTGCCAGGTGAGGTGTCAGGAAGTTAGTTGTATTATCGAGGGGGGAGGGGGGGGGGTTGTCACAACTTTACTTTCAACTTAAGATTGGTTTGAGTATACACTATAGCACATGAGTGAAGTTGACGGGGCGTGGAAATCTTTTCGCTATGTACGTTGCGGCTTTTTTTATACAAAGAATATATATGTATATGAAAAAATTCTGGACTTTAAATCTGTTTGCAATGTGCATATAATCTTCAAGGATAAAGATGAAAAACTCTGAGGTCCATTATGTGCATGTTAAAGACACTATTGTAGGTGAAAAAGAGCAGACGTGCTCAGTTTAATATTATTATTGTCTCCTCAAAAGTGAATACAGTCTCGTCAGGAGATTCAGAAGAGCCAAACTAGCCTTTTGCTCATTGGCAAAGTTTTTGAAAAATTGTCAATTGTATGTCATGTTTTAATTCTTTCTTGTTAATGATGTAACATTCCAGATAATTATTAATTTTTTCCCCCCCTAACACAGGTGAAATAGGAGAAGTTGACGATGATCCTATTGGGCTGGGAGTGGCGGGAGGCCCCCCCTCGGAGGTGCTGCATCATGTCGGGGGCCTGGAGGGCGTGGTGGCCGACACAGTGGACAGTGGTCAGTCCCAGGGGCTAGAGGAGGTGAATACTCAGGTCAGCTGATGTGCGATGTTCTGAAAGATGTGTGCGGGGGGTTGCTTTTCTGGAAATATTAGGAATTCTTTCTTTGAGTCTGAAGTCTTCCGTTTTTATCATTTCTTGTGTCCTGAGAAGGAATATTTGCAAGTTTTGTCAAGTTAGCTATTTTCTGTTTGTAAGGTGTATGAAATAAGTGAGTTCTTTAAAGGAAAGTTTTTTTCTTTAGGCTTGAGGATGGTTTTCTCTTTTTGACAGCAAAGACGTTCATTCTTAACTTACAATGAGTATTGATACAAAAGTTTCATTTGTATAGTTGATAGATAAGGCTATCTCCTGGAAGTTCTGGGTTCTTTTCTGACTGGGAACTGAAATTCTATCATTCTTCTTGGAAATTTTTTCCCCTCTCAGCCAGGCGTCATGCTCAGGGAGAGTGTGTTCTGCCCTCAAAATGGCTTGAATTTTGTCTTGCTCAGCACAATTTGTTTGATCAAAATGTTTCTGCTTTAAAAGGATATTGTTTTCAAGCGTGATGTGTTATTAAGATTTTACAGGTTTGACAGAAAGACCAAGACCTTAAAAAGTTTTGTGCATTAGTTTAGTTTTGGATGGTTTCACAAAGCTGCCGTAAGCTGATAAAATGCCTTTTTGTTTTTTTCGTCACAGCAGTTCAGAGAAAAAGAGGTTTTTTGTCAGCATAACTATTTAAAAATCGAGTGATTCCGAAATTTGAATTTAGATTTATTTAAAAACTTGTCTGTTTTACCTTGATTTTTTTTCACTCAAGTAAGGTTACTGATCAGACTTTCGATTTAGCGAATGAAAAACTTTGCTGCCAAAATGAAAAAAAAGGTGTTTTTTCAGCTTATGGCAGAAAGGTAGTCAAGAGAATTTTTTTTTGTAGCGTTAATTTTGTTTTCACAGGTCGCGTTGGATGACCCCAACGTTCTGACCTCAGAAACCCATCTGGTGCAGGCGGCGGAGCAGGAGGGAATCCTGCTGACCACTGACGCCGACGGGAACCTGGCTGTGCCTGTCTCAGCTGACCACGTCATCCGGCTCTTCATGCAGACCTCAGACGTAAGTCAGGAACTCTTGTGCTTCCCGACTTGTGCTGTTCCAACAAAGTGGTAGTTTGCTGAACAACTACAAAATCATAAAACATTTGGGCCTCAGAGTTCTTGAGGATCTTGAAAACACATCTGTACTCGTTAAGTAAATTTTGATGTAGTGTCATAAAACTCATGTGTTCTTTCGAGTCACATTCTAGATTATGTAATGATTATGGATTTCTCTTTGGGTATGTTGTGTATAATGTGATGGTCATATGTTCTTCTGGAGGTTTTAGCGTAAATATTGTTCTTCTCTCCTGTCAGAGTGGGTGGTTGGCGGGTGCTCAAGTGTGGTTTGCTTCTTCTTTCCTACCAAACATCTATCGTCTTTATCTCCCCTCTATCTTTTTTGTGGTTGTAACTCTCTTGTAACACCTCTAATCTTCGGCAACTTATATGACCTTATTGTGTTGCAAGTGCCGTAAAACACTTACTGAAACTAAGAACTCTCCTGTCAGGGCAATGTGGTGGCTGCCGACGCCCCCATGGAAGCACTCAAGTTTTCCATGCCCGGCCTCATGACCACCTCCGAGGGAGGGGAGACCACCCAAACTGTGCAGGCGGTCACTCTCCCCGACGGGACCACCACGCTGATCGAGGCGCCTAAAGATCCCGGTGAGTCGCTCGCTCCATCGATGGGATTCTCTCCCTCCCCCCCTCCCCCACCCCCACCCCTATTTACTATTTACTATTAGGGTGAAATTACAGAGAGCAGCAAATCATATGTGTCACGGCGCGGTGGAATCAGGCGCTCGTCGATATTTGGGCAAATGGAGTTTTTGGTATCGTCTTTAAGCTTTTTTATTTGTCTTGCTTTCAATGAAAAAAATATCCATCTATCTTTAATTGAAGTCAAGATATTTTGGATTGAAGGAGGTGGAGGTCATCTGTTTTCAGAGGTAAAATAAGACAGAAAATGGCCACCAAAGTTTGGTGACGTCCAAAGCTTGAGAGCTCTTGGAAACTATAAATTAAAACTTTTTGTTCCTTTAATCAACGTTTTTCAGTAAAAGCCACTCTGAAAATTGTTTTTAAATGAACATAGAAGGTGTTGAGTCAAAAAATGAAAATTCGACAAAAATTGCCAAACAGGAAGAAAAATGCCGTTTAAAAAAAATATTTATTACTTTGACGAGCGCCTGACTTCACCACGCTGCCTCACATATTGTCGGTGTCGGACTTTACTAGTGTATCCACCAGATATGGTCCAACACTTCCTCTGACTGTATTTATGTTATTGACAACGGTATTTACTGTTGTTGATTCTGTAATCAAAGTAAAAAGAATACCCTGCACAAAATATTGAGCAATTCTGGAGAGAAAAAAAGTGTTTGACATAATTTGATGGATATCTGGTTAGAGTCTATCACTGATGGTATGAGTGAGGCTTTATGAAGTAGAAATGCTGAAACCAAGAGAGAAGCTCTCAAGCTGCACTTATTCACAAGTGGAAGTGAAGCCATTAAATGCTCAAAATGTGGCAAACTTTTATCTACCAGAATCAATCTCATTAGCCTTAGCAGAGACCAAATGTTATCTTAATTCTTATTTCTTCTATTTTGCTTAAGAAATGTTCTCCTCAACAGATTTAGTGATCAGCGTCAGTGATTGACAGATAAACTATTATTACCACTCATCTTTTTGGACAATAAACATCCTTTGTTCCCTTCGAATAAAAATATGAGTCAGAAGTAAAAAACCTAGGCTTCTGATCTGTCTCAAAGAAAGGTACAGAAGGCCATTCTTACCATCATCCATCAAACTTCGTCCATCTTAATCATCTTGTTTTAAGTACCGTATTCATATATGACCTTTGAGCTTGCATCAGAATAACATTGAGTCACAATCAGAATACTGAGTATGTATCCAGCTTAACATTATTATTGTTTATATTACTGTTCATTTATATTTTGCATGTGACTGAGCCTGCTTGTGAGTGCAAGCATACTGCGTGTGTGTGGGTGGGTGGGTGGGTATGTGCGTGCGTGTGTGTGTGTGTGTGTGTATGTGTGTATATAACGAAACACCAAACCAATGTGCCAGGATCTGGACAATAAAGATGTATCTTATCTTATCTTATCTTATCTTCTCTTATCTTATCTTATCTTTTCTTATCTTATGTGTTCAGACTGTTCATTGATTTCTTCTTCTCCTGCTGATGGACTTTTTGAATAAAATCCTTCCAGAAACTGTCCCAGAATCTCAACTGTTGCCCAAGTTTGTGGAAGGGCAGACGATCAAGCTGGAGAACGGGACCACGGCGTTGTTGCAGCCCACGCCAAGAGAAGCTTGTACGAGTCCTGTTGATGTTTTGTTTTTTCCCCGTACATGTCCTCATACATTTTGTTTCTATAGCTCTCTTAAAAGTACCGTCGAACCTGTCCAAGCCGACCATCGGAAGTGGGTGGTTTGCGGGTGCTCTGGTGTGGTTTGCTTCTTCTTTCCTATCAAACACCTATCGTCCTTATCTCCCCTTCTTCTTTTTTATGTTTGTGACTCTCTTGTAACACCTCTAATTTTCTGGCGCTCATATGACCTTATGCAGTTGCGAGTGCCGTAAAACCTCTACTAAAAAAAAACCGACCATCGAATGTTGAGGAGAAAAGTGGTAATTTTAGACAGCTGGTACATTTTCACAAGACAATAAGACAAGATATAACAGAAAATTAGAGCTTATAACTTTGCAGTCACACAGCCAGCAGTACAAAATACCCCATCTGATCACCCATCCAGGAGAGCGACTGCAACGGACTTCTCGGGCCTGGGGCACCCAGAAGTGTGCCAGATGACCGGAACGGATAATTTTCACCGTCACATTATTGCGCCAAGTGACTGCAAAGTGTTAAAGCTGTATTGCAGAAAACTTCAAATGCCTGTCTGTCTAATCTTCACCTATTACTAGATTTCCTAGATATCCTAAAAGACTTTTGAATTTTCTGTTTAGAATGTATGAGGTTAGTTAGGTGCTTTGCTGTAGCACGCTGGGGGGGGGGATCTTTACTAAATATCTCAGTCTTCCAGCTGGGACACCGTATTCCTCTCCTCCCGGGTCGGTCCTGACAGGCAGGGTCAAAGCCCACTTCCTCAATGAAATGGGAAGAGAGAGGGGGGAGGGGAGGGGGTTTGAAAAGATCACTATTTGAACCATGTTATTAATATTATTGTAAAGGTGGAATCGCACTACGTAAATGTAATTTATTATTATTATTATTAAATGATCTAAATTGTGTTAATAGGGCCATATAAAACACCCACATTTTAAAGAAAAAAGTAATGTGTTTTTCCATGTGTCTCAGTAAATGAAGGTCTGCAAGCCATCCAACTGGAAGACGGCTCCACGGCCTTCATCAGCCACCCGAACCCCGAGGGTCTCTTCGCCGCAGGCTCCTCGCAGATTGACGCGTCGAGTTTGAACCTGGACCAACTGGCTTCTCAGGTATGTTTTTGTTTACTTAAAGTAGGGGTTTTACGGCGCTCGCAACTGCATAAAGTCCTATGAGCTCGCGGAACCTAAGTTCGTTGCATTCACAACAGTTCGTTGCACGGCTAGGTTCGGGTCAACGATCTTCTTAGGTGTGGGTGTGATCGTAAATGTTCTGCTCAGGAGATTAGTTTTTTAGTTTTTGTAAGAGTTTTACGGCACTCTCAACACAGTTAGGTTATATATGAACTGAAGATGAGAGGTACATGGAAGAGAGGAATGGGAAGTATTGCTTTTTCTATTATAGTGAATTGTTCTTCTTTCAGAAGAAAGTTTGAAATGTTTTTAGATTTTGTTTTCAAGGGTGAATGGGGCATAAAAGTGAATGGCGTAGTCCATTCCAATATGAATTTTTTTTTACATTGTAGTCAAAACAGTGTTACGGAAATTTTAAAGATTTTTCTAAAGATAGGTTTTTTGCAATGCTGTCTCAAAATGGCATTATAATATGGTTTCGTCTTTTGCCGTATGAAAAATTTCTATGTACAAATTAAATAGTACAAGAAGGGGAATATGGAGGCTTTGTCTGTGAAAACAAAAAAGAAATTCACAACAAGAATTTTTTGATAAAGAGGTATACGATTAAGATTTGACCTTTTTTTTGGTTTTATTTCTGCAGACAATGATCGGAGCCGCAGACAAATCGTCGGACAAAGCCCTAGTGATCGGGGACAAGGCGTACAAGTGTCTATACGAAGACTGCGGCCGCCTCTATACCACCCACCACCACTTGAAGGTATTGAGATCACTCATGGCTAATGTTCCGCGAAAAGAGAAATGCAGGAATCCCATTTTGTCCTATATTTTTCACTAAAATGTTGTTTTCAAATTTTGTTTCTGTGAACCTTATTTTGACATTTTTCTTACAGAAAAGTGCACTTTATTCTGTTTAACCCCTTACTAGATGTGTATGTATTAACTCTCTTTTTGTTTACAAATGCAATTTTATAAAGATATATGATTTTTAAAAACGAAATTCCAGTGGCGTCCCTGGAAATTGGTATTTTAGTTTTTTAAAGTGTTAGGAATGATAAGAGGAGTTAAAATTGTTCTTCTGTATGTAATATTTTAGTATGTGCCCTTCCACTTTATCCCGCCCCACCCCACGAGCTCCGATACTGAAATAACACCCTCAAAATTCTTTGTATGTGGATAGATTTTTCAGGCACTCTTTCAGCTCATTGTTGTTGTAGAAATAGATGTCGATTTGGAGGAAACATTTACTTTTAGATAAACTATATAGAATCTAGTGTTAATAATAACCCCGTGTGGATGTGTGAAAGTAGGTGAGAAAGAAAGAGAGGGAGAGAAAAAATTGCTTTTGTTAAAATGACTATTTCTAAGGACAGCAATTCTCTCTCTCTCCCTCTTTTCGTTTTAGTGAAAAGAAGTACCTAGGGGATTTTCTAAGTGGAAACGCACTAATTAAATGACATTCATTATGATCATTAAGTCAAGCTGCGGCATAACAAGAAAAGTGTTAGATTGGAACCCACAGGGTAAAAGATCAAGGGGAAGACCACATGGAACCTGGAGAAGAGTCACGGAAATGGATGTACAGAAAAGTGGGAAAACATGGAGTGACATCAAGCGACTAGCCCAGGATAGGGAAAGGTGGAAAGTGTTTGTTCGTGGCCTATATCCTGATCCAGGGTGAGAAAGGCAATGAGGATGATTATGATCATCATAATGTACTCTGTGTTGTCCTCAGGTTCACGAAAGGTCTCACACAGGGGACCGGCCGTTCATCTGCGACTTCCCTAACTGTGGGAAAGCATTCGCCACGGGGTACGGGCTCAAGTCCCACAACCGCGTGCACACAGGGGAGAAGCCGTACCCGTGTCCGGAGAGCGGCTGCGAGAAGGCGTTCAAAACGTCGGGCGACCTTCAGAAACACGTCCGCACACACACGGGTCAGTCGATTTTACTGTTTGCTTGTGGCCCAGTGTCCTAGATTTTGTCGTTCACTTAGCTTGTGCCAGTGTTGGGGTGTGGCTGTCAGGATGATCATTTTCAGCATGTTATTTCACTCAACTTCTTTTCGATATGACGCTCAAAAATCTATTGTGACTTTGACAATATGGCCTTTATTGGCTGACTTGCTGGGGGTAAATAAAAGTCTTCTAGGAAATTTAGTTATGGGTGAAGATTAAATAGCCTGGCATTTGAAATTTTCTGCAATACAAATTTAAGCTTTAATTTTCTATGATAACTTTAGTCTTTTGAACATGTTCCAGATGTTGAGTTAAAAAAAAATTTCCACCCAATAAAAAATGAAATTGATTTGTAAAGTGGAAAAATTAATTAAAATTAAGTTTTAAATGAATGTAATCTAAGTTTAGACTGAAAAAAATTTGACATCATGTCATCGACTTGTCCAATTTCTCCACCCAGGTGAGCGCCCGTTCAAATGCCCGTTTGAAGGCTGCACCAGATCTTTCACCACGTCCAACATCCGCAAGGTCCACATCCGCACGCACACGGGGGAGCGGCCGTATATCTGTGATATGGAGGGTTGTGGGAGAGCTTTTGCCTCGGCGACCAACTACAAGAACCACATACGCATACACACAGGTCAGTTTTTTTCTTTGTGTGAGCTTGTGAGAGTGAATTTGTCTCAAGAATTAGATATAATTTTTCTTTTTCAGACCTTATGCAGTTGCGAGCGCAGTAAAACCTATACTAAAACTAAACTTTCCTTTTTATGTGTATAAATCTTTGTGTGTGAGAGACAGTGAATTTGTCTCAAGAATTAAATATAACTTTTCTTTTTCTAGTGTGTGTGTGTGAGAGGTAGAGAGAGTGAATGTGTTTGAAGAAATTATTTTTCCCTGCCGTGTTTGTGTGTATGTGTGTGTCATTCTACTGTTTTTCTTTCTCTCCATTGTTCCCGTCTGCCTTTCTTTTTCTCTGCGATGTGCCTCTCATTACTCCAACAAACAAGCACCAGACGACACCATTGATCTTCTGTCGTACTTTTTTTAGAACAAATAATCTTTTCTTTTTAGAGACTGTTTTGTCATTTCCTCAGAGAAGTTTTGCGTTTGGGATGTCGAAATTTGCTGCCTTATTCTTTGTGAACGAAATTTTGTTATCCTTTCATGGAATCATGTACGGTACATGAATGTAACGAGTGCAGTTCTGCATTAGTGCTGAATCTTTGTATGTTGACGCTGCGGTATTTTCACCCTTGTCGATTAATATGTTTATTTTCTCATCTCACCTCACCTCACCTCTTCCTACCCTACCCCACCCTACCCCACCCTACTTTACCCTACCCTACCCTACCCTACCCTACCCTACCTTACCTTACCTTACCTTACCTCACCTCACCTCACCTCACCTCACCTCTTCCTACCCTACCCCACCCTACCCTATCCTACCCTACCCTACCCTACCCTACCCTACCCTACCCTACCTTACCTTACCTCACCTCACCTCACCTCACCTCACCTCACCTCACCTCACCTCACCTCACCTCACCTCACCTCACCTCACCTCACCTCACCTCACCTTACTTTGTAAAACTGACTCATGTTCTCTTCCCCCCAGGTGAGAAGCCGTACGTGTGTACGGTGCAGGACTGCGGGAAGCGGTTCACAGAATACAGCAGCCTGTACAAGCACCACGTCGTACACACGCACACCAAGCCGTACACGTGTTCCCACTGCGGCAAGACGTACAGACAGACCAGCACGCTGGCCATGCACAAACGCACGGCGCACGGAGAGGACTATCCTCAGGAGCTGGCTGGAGACGGGGGTAGGCACGATTTGATTGGCAGCTCCTTTTTTAACTTAATTTTTGCGTTTTAGTTGTACATACAGACTGGAGTCTGCTTAATTCTTTAAACCTGATCAGTCGCTCCCAGTGGCCAGTGTAAGTGCACAGATTCTTCGGGGGGCTCTCGTAGCCTAGAGGTTAAGGTCTTTGCCTCTCTTTCAAAGGTCCCAGGTTCGAATCCAGTTAGCGACGGAAAATTTTCTTCTATCAAATTTTCTCCTTTCACATCCTTAACTTTTCCTGTCATCTGCCCCCACCCCCTCACCTCCTTTGCCCCTTCCTCTGGGCTCTTGACTCTTTCTGCAGCCTTTCTACTGCTACTCCTTGGCTCCTTCTTACTGCTGTCTTTCAGCCACAACCTCTGATCTTCTGGTAGGAAAGATCTACACCTAGCTTTCTCGGACATGGGCAAAATATCTTGGAGGTCCCATGGGCAAGTTGCACACGTTAAAGATCTCTTTGCGGTCCAAAATCGATTAGAGTAGGCTTCGGCCGCCACTCGGGCAAAATTTAAAATTTCCTACCTCCTGAAAATGTTAAATGTGTCCCGCACGCTCATATGACCTTACGCAATTGCGAGTGTCGTAATATACTTATAAAAAAGGTTATGCAATGATTTTAGCTATGCCAAAACGTACTCAACTTCAATGACCTTGTTTGACCTTCCAGCTGAGATGGCCATCTGTGTGACTAACCCCGAGTCGGCAGAGCCCCCGACCAAGAAGAGAATGATCAAGTCGGAGCTGCCGCAGTCAGGGGAGACGAGTGCGGGCGAGAATCTCATAGTCAACTCCACCGACGGCTCTCAGGTGAGACGTTTCTCCTTGTCTCTGTGTAGTGAGGGGTCACAGGTGAGACGTTTCTCCTTGTCTCTGTGTAGTGAGGGGTCACAGGTGAGACGTTTCTCCTTGTCTCTGTGTAGTGAGGGGTCACAGGTGAGACGTTTCTCCTTGTCTCTGTGTAGTGAGGGGTCACAGGTGAGACGTTTCTCCTTGTCTCTGTGTAGTGAGGGGTCACAGGTGAGACGTTTCTCTTTGTCTCTGTGTAGTGAGGGGTCACAGGTGAGACGTTTCTCCTTGTCTCTGTGTAGTGAGGGGTCACAGGTGAGACGTTTCTCTTTGTCTCTGTGTAGTGAGGGGTCACAGGTGAGACGTTTCTCCTTGTCTCTGTGTAGTGAGGGGTCACAGGTGAGACGTTTCTCTTTGTCTCTGTGTAGTGAGGGGTCACAGGTGAGACGTTTCTCCTTGTCTCTGTGTAGTGTTTTGCTGCTTGCCTTAAAAAAAAAAGGTATTTATATGTTTACTGCTTGTGTGTATAAATGCTTTCTTATTGCCAAGTTTAGTCATTCTCAACTCGTCCCTCTATCTATACGCGGGTGGTTAGCGAGTGCTCTGGTATGGCTTGCTCTGTAACACCTCTAATCTTTGGCACTTATATTACCTTAGTGTGTTGCAAGTATTGTAAAACTCTTACCAAATCCAAAAAAACATCTCACTATCTGTTTTGTCAGTCTGTTAGATCGGTTTTTTTTTCTTGCGAGATCTTTTACCATATCTTTCACAAGTCTAAGTAGGTGGGTGGGTAGGTGGTTGGCAGGTGGTCTGGTGTGGTTTGCACTTTTTTTCCTATCAAACATCCTTCATACTCATTTTTCCTCCTTCTTTCCTTTTATTGTGACTCTCTAGTAATGCCTCAAGTCTACGGCGCATACATAACCTATTTGCTTTACAAGTGTCTTAAACCTTATTACTCCCCACCAGGGCAGTGCTTGTGACTGAAGTTGTCTTTAGGCCATTCCCAAATGGAGGATATTAACATGTTCTTATGCACAGTACAAACAATCGTAAATGGGCTGATTTATCAATGTCATGCTCATACTGTGCCGAACCAACAAAGGGGGAAGTTCTGCTTTTTCTTTCCTCCTCCTTACTATCGTCATTTTCCCTTTACTTCTTTTGTATGTTTATCACTCTCTTGTGACCCGCTATTTCCGGGGTGCCTTGATAGTCGAAGCAGACTTTGTGCTGTTGAGGCTAAAGGGGTGAGAAAAGTAAGCCTGATTCCCCGTTTGGACTTCTGCTGACATCCACCCCTTGGCGCTCATATGACCTTATACAGTTGCGAGCACCGTAAATAAAACTTTACTAAAACAAACCTTATCAAAACAAACTAAAAACCCCTCTCCATCTGACTATCCCCCAGCAGATGGTGCTTCTGGCGTCGCAGATGAACAGCTCGGAGGCGGTGGTCACTCTGGCCGACGGCACGGCCCAGCTGGCCAACCTGGTAGCTCTGCAGTCGCCAGGCACCATCAGCATGCAGGAGCTGCAACAGAGCGGGGTGGCCGGGTTCACAAGTCTGTCGCTGGGCGAGGCCGGGCAGCAAGTCCTGGTGGTCACCGATCCCTCACAGCTCGAGGCGTTACAGGTGAGTCTCTCCGACGTAGAGCTGTCGAATACTCCGATAAAATCAGAACCCTTTGTTTAACACTTTTCCGCCTCATCTCGCCGATCGGCGACGTCTACCACCCAGTTTCTTTGGATTTTCCCCCAAAATGCCTTTGCCTTTGATGGCAAGAGTTTTTACTATATGAGCCTTGTGATGGCAAAGTGTTAAAAAAATTGTTTGGTGCTCGTTGAAGAACCCCATTTGCTGTTGTTGTTGTTGTTGTTGTTTTCAAATCCCTTTAGCTGCGAGCATTTCGCTCTTGGCAGCGCAATGCCTCCCTCAAGTAACCACATGTCCTTGTCATCTGGTCAACGCCAGAATAGAGCAGGCTTTGTAAGTCTGTAGGTGTGTGTAGGAGCCTGCGTCGAAGAACTGCCAGGTTTGGGCAGTGAAAGAGAAGATGTTCAACGGTCTCCTCGTGGTAGTCACAGTGTCTGCAATGGGGTTCCCACATGGGGTTAATTTTGTTTATGTGCTTGTTGGTGTGTAAGTGTCCTGTGCGGGCTCTGAAGATCAATGTCTGATCGGCTCTACATAAAAGATTCGAAGGGTCTTTGGGGTTGGGTTTGTCCATGTACCCGAAGAGAGATCTTCCTGTTTCTGCGTTGGCCCATCTGTTTAGCCACTCGTCTCTGCTTTTGGCTTGGATGATCTCTCTGCAGGCCTGTAAAGAGGCGGTTGTGTCTGTCTAGGGCAGGCTCGCTCCAGTCTTCGATAGATGGTCCGCAGTCTCATTCTCTGGTACTCCAGAATGGCCAGGCACCCACTGCAGTGCAACCCGGACGCCTTAGGAAGTGCCCGTCTGTTTTACAAGAACCCCATTTGCTAAAAATTTTATTTTTTCCCCTTAAATTCCGTTTTCATTTGCACTTTTTATGACCTCATTGTGTTGCAAATGCCGTAAAACTTTTTATTAGATCTATCTGTCCAGAGTCAGGCTGTGCAGTGTACTGTTGCGAATAGAACCAACCTTTTTTTCCGCGTGCTCATATGACCTTATGCAGTTGTGAGCGCCATAAAACTCCTACTAAACTAAAGTAAACCTATAACCCAAGATGACATGACTCGATTTTAAATTCTTGTGTGGGTTTGGTTTTTTTCGTTCCTGTTCCCAGCAACTGGCCACTCAGGCTCATACTGTGTCGGAGCAACATAAGGGGAACTGTTGCTTTTTCTTTCCTCATACTTACTATCGTCATTTTTCCTCTACTTCTTTTGTATGTTTGTCACTCTCTTGTGAACTGCTATTTCCGGGGTGCCTTGATTGATAGTCGAAGCAGACTTTGTGCTGTTGAGGCTAGAGAGGTGAGCAGAGTAAGCCTGATTCCCTGTTTGGACTTCTCTGTTGACATCCACCCCTTCTCTCTCTCTTCTGGCACTGTGGCGTCATTAACGGTCAGCGATGCCGACAGCATGCAGGAACTCAACAGTTGCTCGGGGGTCCTTGAAGAGTGCTGAAAGTGGGTCACTGAAATGTCCCAGCTCATCCACCCCTTGGCGCTCATACGGTCTTATGTAGTTGCGAGCGTCGTAAAACCTTGCCAAAACAAAACAAACAACTCTTTTTAAAATTCTTGTGTGGTTTTTTTTCTTTTTTTTTCGTCCCGTTCCCAGCAATTGGCGGCTCAGCACCTGGAGACGTTGACACATGTGCCAGACGGGACGTCGGTGGAGGCTGCCAGCGGTGACGACGGGGCGGGGCCAGAGGGCGGGGGGAACGTCAGCATTCCGACAGAAGCTATCGCAGTGACCACCACCTCGTTGAGCCAGTGAGAGGGATGGATGGACGCGCGCGCTCCTCCTACCTTATTGCTAAATAAGTCTGTATAAGTCTTGCGGTCGTTTGGAATGAGGCTTGCACTACTGTGAATAAAGGTGTACAGTCTCCCCTCTCCCCCCCCTCCCCTCCCCCCTCCCAAGCTCTACACTCACACACTTTAATACTCTCTCTCACTCTCTCTTTCTCTCTCTCTCTCTCTCTCTCTCTGGTGTTCTCTCTCTGGTGTTCTCTCTCTTTCTCTCTCTCTCTCTCTCTCTCTCTTTCTCTCTTTCTCTCTCTCTCTTCTCTCTCTTTCTTTCTTTCTTTCTCTCTGTCTCTTTCTCTCTTTCTTTCTCTCTCTCTCTATGTCTCTCTTTCTCTCTCTCTCTCTTTCTCTCTCTCTCTCTCACATACTCACACACATACACACACACACACACACACACGTATGTGTCATTTCAATGACTTATCTTGCCTTAGCTAACCCGCTATAGTTTGTTCACTTTCGTCTGTTTAGCATTTAAAGAGTTCTGGCTCTTTGATTCATTTGCCTGTGTGCATTTTACTTTGTATGGCACTTCTGTAAACCAGTGACCAAATGAAAATTTGTTTTTAAAAAAAGTCTTGATCCAGTAATGAAAAAGTTTCTTTATTTGGAGACCCGATTTTAAACACTTCCCTGTGTGTGCATAGACAGGATCACGACAATAAATGATTTACAATAAACATGCCTACAAATTGCTCATTTAGAAACCAACGATGCTATCTTGCCCCCACATTTCAGTGTAAGCGTGTAGATTTCTTCTCAAGATCATCTCGAGGGCAGCCAAGTAAACTATGATAAGTTTTTTTTCAAAATTTACAAGAGATACAAAAAACAGATTTTCTTGAAGCGTTGTTTTGGGTTAATGAACTTCATTTTCATAAGGGAGCCTCCGAGTGCCATGACAGACATTAGGCTCCCTTAGGAAAAAGAAGTTCGTCCACCCGTTCCCAGCAACTGGCGGCATTTTCGCTTCCAAGTAAATCCGTTTTTTTGTCTCTCCTGTAAAATTGGGAAAACCTGACTTACCATAGTTTACTTGCCTGCCCTCCATCTAAACGTCTCCGCATGAGTCTCGAAAAGTGCTCACTTTTCTGTTGGATCGTGTTTCGTTGACGTGTGTTTGAGCGCGGTGTTGATAGAAATGGATAAACGTTTTGATGTTTTAGGTGTCCGTCGTAAATTCCCTACTATTTTTTTTTTAACCCGCTTTAGACCAACAACATCAAAGAAAGCGTGTCGGAACTTTAGTTTGCAGTGACCTATATTAATGGACATTTTAGATTCTGTTGGTCATCCAAGTTTTAGACTCGCGTGCAAAGACCAAAGAAAATCAAAAAGGATGATTTCTTTTTAAACTTTTTTTAAAACTACGGACAGACGAAAATGAACAAGCTATCACATCCTGCTCCTTCTCTGAATGAAAAAATCCTGTCTGTTGTACCGAAGAGATTTGAAGTTCTCTAGGATTCAAAACCAAGAACAGTGTACTTGGAAACAGAATGGTGTAATCTATATATAGATATACATGATATATACCGGTATATATGATCTCTTTTAAGAACAAGGAGGCTATCCTGAAAAATGCTGCTTTGAGAAAATCGAAGGTAAAGTTTTTGCCCCATGTTCATTTTCTTTAAAAGACAAGGAGAGTTTTCTCTATAACCAAACAAATATACACACTAATGAAACCAAACTTCTCCTATAGATAGGGCAATGCCCACTTTTGGTGTAGGTCAAGATTTCTGGAAACCCCCGAAATCTAGGTTAGCCTGCTTGTCCTTAAAAACGACCATATATATATATGTAGATGCAAAGATACTTGTCTTGGGTTGAAACTACTTTTCTTCTTCAGTTCTCTTTAGAAGTACGTTTGATTTCGTTCTAGAACTTACATTTTGTATGTTCTTGTGTATCCTCGAGGCTCAGCGTTGTAGAATTCTCCGAGGAGGAGGTCAGAAACCTTGTTTATGTCGACAATCAGCTAAACAGGGTGCTTATTGAAAGCTTGGAAGCACGACACAAAATTTGGAGACCTGTAAACTTCTCAGCCATTTCAACATAATTTAGCTTGCCTTGCCAGTCATATTATGGGACATAATTACGCTATATACTCGCTTATACCATGACCTTACGTAGAAATACAGGGGGTATACGCTGACTCAAAAAATTGGACCAGTTTTGTAAACTGTGTGTATAATACGGGGTGAATTTCTGACATGCTGCGGTGGGGGGGGGGGGGGGGGGAGTCCCGACATATGTGAAATCGAGTACTTGCCTGGAATCAAATCAAATAATGTAATCTCTGAAAATGAAGTTTACAAAATGTTGGTTATTGCATTGGGACTGATATCATCTGTTAGAAGTGTTAGGGTGGTGTGGAATTACATCCCTTTTGTGGGGGGGTGTATACTTTTGGACTTATTTTTTTCAAAAGTGGCTCATATTACGGGGCAGTATTTGTGGTACTTCCACCATGGCTGGACGTTAAATATCGTTGCTGTCTTAACAGAAAGAGTAACTCCAAACCACTTACCTGAAGATGAATAAAATAATTTTGAGTTTAAAAAATACTTTTGTTTTGACAGCGGCGCTATGTGATGGTTGAAGGTCGTAGTGTACTCTGATTGTTTCCTGCTTTCCTTATTATAAATATTTCTATTTTATTTCTCTTCTGACACCCCCCTAAGCTTTTACGCTGACTGCTAGAAAAGATTAAGAAGAAAAAATTGATTTGATTTTATTCTAATTTCGATATTTAGGCCTGATCTCATTCCATAGCATTTTGCGGATCAAAATCAAACCAAATTCCAGTGCTGGTATGAAGTAGCTTGCCATGGCTTTTTCCAGCTTAAAAAGGACGCAACACATCATTTCATGTACAAATGGAAGTAGAGAACAATTTCTTTGTGAATGCTGGAGTAACACGAATGTATCTGGTTCCCATGCTTGACCCTGCTGTTCTGTTTCAGTTGCTAAAGTGATGCAATAGGTGGGAAAGTATGTTTTCCCTGAAAATGTTCACAACACGCAAACCTTACAATTGTCATCAAAATTAATGTTGGGATTGTCATACATATATATGTGAGGCGTGCTGACAAAATGAGTTATTTCTAGCAAGCCAAGAATGGAGATATTGGCCGAACACAGACACTGGGGGCAGATTTAAATTAATTTTTTAATATTTTCAATTGGTGCCATTTTGTTCAAATCTACCGTGCATTTTATTATTCCATACTTACAAATTGTACAAATTCCGCTTATAAAGAGTTGATGTATCAATTTCTATAAAAGTCTAAAATCCGAAAAGTACCGTAGCTCATTTTGTCAGTGCATCTCACATAAACAGTCTAGTGTGCACATAGTGAAATTGGCGAGACATGGAAATCTTTTTATGAGAAACAAATTTGGGATCTGAAAATCTGTTCACTGTGTGTTTGTTTTAAAAAAAAATGTTCCAACAACTTGGTGATCTTGTCTTTGAGAGTACAGTCTAGCTTGCACATAGCAGGACTCCGAGATCTTTCTTGTGTGTGTTTTGCTGTGCATGTTCGCTACAGATATCTAATCATGCTAGACTGTATTTCCCTTTGTGAGCTATCTTTTGGGGGTTTTTTTTCTAAATTTTCTCTCTTCCTATGAGTTCTTTTTGTTTTAGTAATGAATTCTTTTTGTTTTAGTAATGAATTCTTTTTGTTTTAGTAATGAATTCTTTTTGTTTTAGTCGGGATGTTGTTGATGCTAGTTTGAGCCCCCGAACGGGGACATTTTTTGGATGTAGTTAAGTAAGGTTTAAAAAAAAAAGTTTTCACGGTTGTTGAAGACGGATGTTTCATTCGACGGTCTGATTTTTTGTACTTTGTTATACTGTTGAAAGTGATGTTGACAGTTGAGCCAATAAAATACCATATGTCCGTACCTTGTGGAAATAGGATGTCACATG
>NW_004797815.1:57539-80381 GCF_000002075.1 Aplysia californica
GGGATGATGTGTTTCTGATTCCTGGTGCTAACCAAAGACGGTGGTGGGGAGGGGTGGTGGGGGTGATGTGTAGCTGTAAAGAGAAAGGTTGAAAGGGGAGAGAATATTATGTGTCACCACACTGAGGAATGAGGCGCTCGTCAATTTTTGGGCATGTGCAGTTATTAGTATCGTCTCAAAGCTTGTTCATTTGTCTTGTTTTTTTCAACGAAGAGAAATTTCCATCTATCTTGAATAGAAATTGAGATATTTGTGATTGAAGCAGGTGAGGCTGTCTGATTTATATCAAGGTTAAAATAAGTAAGAAAATGGCTGCCAAAGTTTGGTAACTTCATTAGCTTGAGAGTTCTTGAAAACTGAAAAATACATATTTTGTGCCTTTCCTCAACATTTTAAAAGGACATGAAAGATTTTGAGCCAAAAAACAAGAATTTGATCAAAATTGTCAAAATGGAGGAAAAATGCCTGTTTCTTCGATTTTATTATTTTGACGAGCACCTGATTTCACAGAGATGCCTCACGTATAGTATATATCGTGTGTACGGTGCGGTTCATCAAACTCAGACTGCTGCACTGTTGAGTCCTTTAATGTGGATATTCTCTCTTAGAATTTGGATGTCGTCCCTTCCGACAGTCCAATCTTTGTGACATTCTTGCTGTGGTGAGCGAGGCGTTCTACTGTCCCCGTCGTTTTAGGCAAGAACAATTCTGAACTTATGCAAACTGAGCCCAAAAATGTGAAATTATGCGATTCTGTTAATTTTGACAAAGAATGATAAGGGAAAATAATCGGAAATTATGCAAAATATGATCAAATTTGGCTAAATTATGCGGGGTGCATAAAACCACGGGGATAGATTCTATAGAGATGACAGTAAGTAAGTAAGTAAGGAAGTTTATTCAGTGTTTAAGGCCATTGGCCCACATCACATCACATAAAACACTCATTTGAATCAATTTGATAAATAAAGTTTCCATAAATGAATATATAATAGAGATGAGAGAAAGGGCTACTGTAAGAAAGCGAAACAAAGGATTGAAGTTGAAGAGTGAGCGTTTGGAGTTCTGGGAGAAACTCTAGTTCACAGACTTGCCTCAGCTTCTAGGAAGCTAGTTCATTAAGTAAGTAATCTGTGTGTAAGTGCTGTATGGATGGTTGGATCTTATGTGTATGGTAATGGTATGCATCAATCAATTTTTGCACTTTTGACATGTCATGACATTTATGATATAATATACTTTTGTGTCATTAAAATGTAAAATGATATTCTACTTTTATATCTGTGTGTCGGAATCGATTTTTTAATTTTTTAATTACTTTTTTTTTTTTTTTTTTTTGGGGGGGGGGGGTGCGGTGGTCCTCACAATACATGTAGACGTCACATGTTTTTGTTGTTGTTTTTTTCCTTTTCCAACTGCATGTCTTTGTCATGCATCTCGCCTGCATGCTGCTGTCATTTGTAAAAATATAGTACAGTACAAGTATATGCAGTTTGAACAATTTACAGGAGAGCTAAAAAAACGGAATGTTGTAACCAAGAAAACATTTGCTTTAACCCTATCCGTACGTCGTGTTTTACTATCATATCCATGTGAAGTGGGGAACTCTGTGCCACCACTTAACCCTATCCGTACGTCGTGTTTTACTATCGTATCCATACGACGTGGGGAACTCTGTGCCACCACTTAACCCTATCCGTACGTCGTGTTTTACTATCATATCCATGTGAAGTGGGGAACTCTGTGCCACCACTTAACCCTATCCGTACGTCATGTTTTACTATCGTATCCATACGACGTGGGGAACTCTGTGCCACCACTTTCTAAAGAGGAAATTTACTCGTTAATCCGATCCGTACGCTTTGCATAGCAGTCTGTCAAAATGATTTTTTGAGAAATACTGAAAGCATCAGAGATCTTTGCACTAGAAGTATTCTAATTTGTGAATAATACACCCCGTGGGGAGGGGGGGGGGGTTTACAAAATGACCCCATGGCTTACAGACAGAGTAAAGATAATTTAAAAATGTATCAAAATTGTATTCTGAAAGATATAGACTTGGGTTGTTAACAAAAAGTTTATTTTATTGGGAGGGGGGGTTGGGGTTGTGTTTTTTTTGGCTCTTCTGTAAAATTGTAAAAACCGCATATTATACATTTAATTATACTGTATTTTTGAAAATGGCTGCAGCATGATGATGGGAGGCCGGAGGGTGCCTCTGGTTGGTTTTATTTCTTCACTATTCTTCTGCTGCTCTAGCATCTGTGTTTGTTGCCATTTAAAAAAAAACTAAAAGTTGCCAAAAGTTGCAACAAAAAAAGGCAAAAGTTGCCATAAAAGTTGCCATTCATTTTCAAGCTTTCTACTCTCTGTACCGACGAAGAGCAATATGTTGATAGAGTTAACTTAATCTAACTTTATCTTAAGCACTAGAATTTCCTGTGCTCTGTTTTAAGCCAAGCATCCAGAATATCATTTGTAGCCACACAGAGTGTAAAATCGTGAAAAAATAAAAGTTTCACAACAGAATGAAATCAAAATGAGAACAGCGCATAAAACAACCACAAAAATGAACAAATAAGAGTGTGTGTGTGTCCACCTTTCGGAAGATTGACCGTTGTAATACTTGTAACCCTCAACGTGTGTAATTCAAGAAAAAAGTACAGGATATTACATATAAATGATGTAATCACACACAAGGGGCCTGCCAGTGTCAGTGTTCTTTTCTTCTTTTTTTTGGTTAGTGTTTTTATGGTGCTTGCAAGTGTATAAGGTCATATGAGCGCGCGGGACACACCAAACATGTTCAGTTAGTAGGACATTTTGAATTTTGCCCCGGTGGCGGTGGAAGCCTACTCTTATAATCGATTTTGGACCAGGGGATCTTAAACGTGCGCAACTTGCACATTGGACCTCCAAGATTTTTCGCCGTTATCCGAGAAGGCTAAGTGTAAATCTTACTTGCCATAAGATCAGGGGTGTGGCTGAAAGACAGCAGTAAGGAGCCAAGGAGTAGCAGTAGAAAGGCTGCAGAAAGAGTCAGGAGCCCAGAGGAGGGGGCAAAGGAGGTGAGGGGGTGGGGGGCAGAAAGTGGAGACGAAAGCAGACAGCAGAACATTGTTAGAGAGCAGGAAGGCATGTGATAGGAGACAATTTTAGAGAGAAAAAAATTTCCGTCGCAATCCGGATTCGAACCCGGGACCTTTGAATGAGAGGCGAACTCCTCTTAGCCACGAGAGCCCCCAGTGTCAGTATTCGGTTTTGGTGGATACAGGCTCTAACATAACACATTTATATCTTTTTTAAAAAAGTAGGAAAAACATCAAATTAAATGACATTACGCTATATAAATATAAACACACACACACACACACACACACACACACACACACACACACACGAACACACATACACACACACACACACGAACACACATACACACGCACACTCTCTCTCTCACACACACACACACACAAACACACGCACCCCCCCACACACACACATATATATATATATAATAGAAAAACAACACCCCAGAACAATAACAAGAAAAAAACCCCCACACCAACAAATGAAAACACAACAAAGAGGGAAAAATAAAAAAGAAACAGCAATAGAAATACATGTAGTATGTAATGTACTCATATTCTTCACACGAAAATAAATCAACGTGGTGTCAAATTGTGAGAAAGAGACGAAGTGAAAATTAACTTTCTTTCTAAAAGTAAGGAGGTTCGGTTTCTTTCTTTTTTGTTTGTTTGTTTATTTCTTTAAATTTAATTATTCCTCGTTTTTTCCCGATTTTTTTATTCCTCGGCGGTGTTTTGTTGTTTTGTTTTATTTTCAAAAATGCAAAAAATCGCGGACCAAGAATGCCAGAAATAGCGGCCGCGACTGAACCAAAAATGCCAAAAAATTTTGGCAATCCCCCCCCCCCCCCAAAAAAAAAAAAAAAACACAAAAAAACAACCTCCACCACCACCACCAATCCAAAAGAAAAATAATAAAATAAAATAAAATAAAACCGAACCTCTTTAATTACAGAGAGATATAAAGTTTATTTTCACTTCAGCTTCACTTCGTCTCTTTCTCACCTTGTTGACACCACGTTGATTTGTTTTTGTTTTTCAAGTGAAGAATACAAGTAGCCTACATTACATACTATTTGTTATTATTATTTATTATTATTACTATTATTATTATTATTATTATTATTGTTATTATTATTATTATTATTATTATTATTATTATTATTATTATTATTATTATTATTATTATTAATGCATATTATATATATATATATTGCTGTTACTCTTTTATTTTCCCATCTTTGAATTTGTCGTGTTTTCATTTATTGTTGAGGTCATCTTTTTCCTTGTTATTGTTCTGATGTGTAATTGTTTTTCTGTTGTGTTTGTGGTGGTAAGTTGGTTGATTTCGGGAAAGTAGTCGAGTACCACAGAATTCTACACTTAGAAGTGTAGAATTCTGTGTCGAGTACCTATTTATTGACATTGAAGAAGGGAACAAGGGACATGGGCAGGCCGAGGCGTGAGCCACGGACTGTGGAAGACACACAGCGTGAGTCGTGAGTCGCAGTCGATGCGCAGAGCAGAGAGTTGTCACCAGTCACTGCAAGTTGGATCGCTACAAGAGGTGGGTGTGCATACTTAAACTACGAGCATGTTTAGTTAAACCACAAGCGTGTATAGTTAAATCACAGGTTTTGTGTGTGTGTGCGCGCGCGCGCGCGCGCGTGTGTGTGTGTGTGTGTGTGTGTGTGTGTGTGTGTGTATGTGTTTATGTAGTGTAATATCATTTAATTCGATGTTGTTCCTATCGTTATTTTTTTTATAAATGTGTTATGTTAGATCGCGTGTGTCCACCAAAACCGAATACTGACACTGGCAGTCCCCTTGTGTGTGATTCCATAATTTACATGTAATATCCTGTACCGATACTTTTTCTTGAATTACGCACGTTTTTTGGGGTTAAAATGACCAATCTTCGGATAGGTGGACACACGTCCTATTTGTTCATTTTTGTGGTTGTTTTATGCGATGTTTTAATTTTGATTTCATTCTGTTGTGAAACTTTTATTTTTCACGTTTTTACACTCTATGTGGCTACAAATGATAATTATTCTGGTTGCTTAAGTGAAAACAGAGCACAAGAAATTCTGGTGCTTTAGATTAAGTTACCCCTATCAACATATTGCTGTATACGTCGTCACTGAGAGTTGAAAGCTTGAAAATTAAGGGCAACTTTTGCCACTTTTGTGGCAACTTTTGGCAACTTTTGGACCCCCCCCCCCCCCCCCCAAAAAAAAAAAGCAACAAACGCAGATGCTAGGATATTTAGAAAAAAAAATGTACAGTTATTTTTTTAGATATATGTTTGTACCAAAGTTTAGAGGTGTTACTGGAAAGTAACATATTATGTGAGGTGTGCTGACAAAATGAGTTACTTCTCACAATCCACAAATGGAGATATATGTACTGGTCAAAAATCGACACTTGGGTCAAATTTGTAGATTTTCTGTTGATGCCATATTCTTTATGTATAACACGCCTTTGATTTTTTCTTGCTAATAAATTGCAAAAACTTCACCCATAAGCGTGATGTATCTATTTCCAAAGGGTTTGAATCTGAGAAGTAACTCATTTTGTCAGCACGTTTCACACATATGAAAAAAAGGAGGAGAGATATGAATGATTGATAGGAATCGGAAAGAGCAAACCACACCAGGGCACTGATGAGATGAGGGAGTGTACAGAATAGAAAGAGGAGAAAAACAACAGATCGTCGTCTGAGGGCTAAAGGTGACTATGTCACATTCCTTGTATTGAGAACAAAAGGATTTTTTTTGTGGGGGCCGGGGGGGGGGGGGGATAAGTGTTTTACAGCGCTCGCAACTGCATATATGAGCGAGTGGGACACTAAACATTTTCAGTTGATACAAAATTTTGAATTTTGCCCGGTGGCGACCGCAGCCAACTCTTATCGATTTTAGACCACCAAGGGATCTTTAGTGTGCGCAACTTGCACACGGGACCTCCTAGATTTTTCGCCCTTGTCCAAGAAGGCTAGGTGTAGATCTTCCCTACAATAATATTAATATCAGGGGTGTGGCTGAAAGACAGCAGTAAGAAGGAGCCAAGGAGTAGCAGTAGAAAGGCTGCAGAAAGAGTCAGGAGCCCAGAGCCCAGAAAAGGGAACAAAGGAGGAGAGGGGGTGGGGGTGGGGGAAGAAAGTGGGGAAAATGGACTTTAAGGCAAGGTATAATAACCTGTTCCCGTGGTTTTATGCACCCCGCATAATTTTGCAAAATTTGACGATTTTTTGCATAATTTCTGATTATTTTCCTTTTTCATTCTTTGTTAAAATTAACAGAATCGCATAATTTCACATTTTTGGACTCAGTTTGCATAATTTTAGATTTTTTGAGGGGCATAAAACCGCGGGGACAGAATAATAGGCAACTCTTTGACATAGACACAGCAGGAATTGCGACTGTGGCAAAACTTTTGGGTGGATTGCTTTTATATTTTCAGACAATGCAATATTGCTTGAATGCATCCATTGTGCTTTTTTATTGTTGCCGTTTTTGGTATTTTGGCCAACCTGGACATGGTCACTTCTGGTTCTCAGCCCTTGACAGGAAAAAAAAATTCCTTCAGCGTAGGGTGTGTTTATCTTTAGTTTTAGTCAGAGTTTTACGGCACTTGCAACACAATAAGGTCATATAGATCTAAGTGCCGAAGATTAGAGGAGTTACAAGAGAGTAACAAACACAAAAAAGAAGGAGGAGAGATAAAAACGACAGACGTTTGATAGGAAAGAAGGAGCAAACCGCCAACCACCCACTTTTAGTAAGGTTTTACGACGCTCGCAACTGCATAAGTTCATATGAGCACCAAGGGGTGGATGTCAACAGAGAAGTCCAAATGGGGAATCAGGCTTACTCTGCTCACCTCTCTAGCCTCAACAGCACAAAGTCTGCTTCGACCGCCAAGGCACCCCGGAAACAGCAGTTCACAAGAGAGTGACAAACATACTGTCATACAAAAGAAGTAGAGGAAAATGACGATAGTAAGGATGAGGAAAGAAAAAGCAGCAGTTCACCCTGTGTTGTTCCGGCACAGTATGAGCATGACATTGATGAATCAGCCAATTTACAATTCTACGGTGCATGAACGAGAAATGTCCCCCCTTTGGGAATGGCCTAAAGACACTTCAGTCAGTGGCAAGGCTGAGAGGGATACAGCATCCCAGCCGAAAGACCAAGAAACTCAATACACATTTCTCGCACCCTCAAGAATCGAACTTGGGTCTCCTGCATGTGATAGCAAAAGACCTAACCGCTAAACCACAAGACGCCAGTCCACGAAATCAGGAGTCATGAGTAGGAACTAAAATTTTACACTAGACAAAAGAGTTACTCAGGTCACACTAATTCCGACTCAGTGCTGAGAAAGGGACAAAATGGCTACAACAAATGGAGTCATGACACAAGTTTTTTATTTTCATCATCAAACGTTTAATAATTTAAACTGCAAAGTCACGACATAAATAACAATATTCACTGCGTTCTCATTTCTCTTGATCGCCAGAACATCATAGGAGGGGATGCTATTCATTTTTGTACATTGCATACAAATTGATGTATATATTTCTAAAAAACAACCCCCCCCCCCAAAAAAAAACAACAACACAAAAACCCCCCCAAAAAACAAAAAACAAAAAAACAAAACAAAAAACCCCCCCAAAACAGGTACATGTATGTGTATAAAATAATGGAAGACAATTCAGTGGGTGCAAAAAGCATAAGTACAAATCTATACGGTTGAAATCTACGGTGTGTATATTATATCAAGCAGCTCAACTTAAATACCTACGCTGGATTTCACTGTGAAACACACTTGGGAACTCATGCTTGAAAATAAGAGCAAACACAAAAATAGCTGGAGAAATAAATTAATTAAGGTTGTCCTGGTCTGTGTACTGTGGTGGGGGGGGGGGGGGGGGGAGTGTGTTGTGAACATATAATGAATGCCAGTCCTTTCCTAGGCGTTCTAGTTGGTGGGGGGGGGGGGGTGTTGTGAACACATAATGCCAGTCCTTTCCTAGGCGTTCTAGTCGGCCCTGCTATGCCACCAAACTCCGGTAACTTATAAAGATTGAAAGTCCTTGAAAACTGAACATTTACATATTTTGTTCCTTTATTCAATGTTTTTCAGTAAAATTCAGACTGGAATGTGTTTTTTTATACAGACATAAAAGGTGTTGAGCAAAAAAACAAAAATTTGAAAAAAATTGCCAAACTGTGGAAAATTGCTTATTTCTTCGATTTCATTATTTTGACGAGCGCCTGTTTTCTCCACCATGCCTCACATATATATATATAGCCAAAAAACCGAGGGGGAAAAGTGGGTGGTGGTCATTTGCCCTGGTGATTGTCTTGGACAGGTGGCTGTTAGAGCAGACTACATTAACCCTATCAGTTAGGCCGGGCCAATCTGGGCAGTGTGGGATAAAGAAACAGATAGATATAGGGCAGAAAACTAGGAAATTTAAGTACATAAACATAGTGGTAAAAATAAACAGCACACAGTTTACGGCTCACAAAAACTATTAATTATTCAGACTGAGGTTGAGAAAAGCAGAGTCTCTCTCTCTCTCTCTCTCTCTCTATCAATCTATCAATCTATCTATCTATCTATCTATCTATCTATCTATCTATCTATCTATCTATCTATCTATCTACCCCCAAAGAAAAACATTCTTCCACCCTAGTGACCAAAATTCAAATTATCAAAGACTCTGTCTGTCATGGTATGATGATCAGTTCATGAAGCTTCAGATATACAGTATGGCAACGTGAGACGTCACAAAACTACTTTAACTACACATAATAAATGACAGGCTGGTTTTGCAGTATTTCACACAAAGGGGAGTCCTAGTACAAAAATAGCTACTAACATTGCACATCATCTAAAGAAGAACGTCTGATTGCAGTACCCTGCATGTCCTGTCATGAAACTCAGCATCATACTACTACAGTTGAAATTGTCCAAGACAACCACCCGTTCGCAACCTCAGTGCCTTCTTGTCGTATCTCCAATTTTTTAAACAGTGATCTTCTTAAGCTCACTCTTTGTTATGAACAGTTTTCACTGTTATTAAATATGGAGATATGACAAGAAAGCACTGGGATCACGCATTGTTGAGGAGAAAAGTGGTTGTCTTATACGGGTGGATGTCTTGGACAGTGTTTACACTATGTGTCACGACGCGGTGGAATCAGGCGCTCGTCAATTTTTGGACAAGTGGAGTTATTGGTATCATTTTAAAGCATGTTCATTTGTCTTGCTTTTTGTGAAAAAGAATACTCATCTATCATTCATGAATAGAAGTCGTGATATTTGCGATTGAAGGGGGTGGGGGTTTCCTGGTTTCAGAGATAAAATTAGCGAGAAAATGGCCCCCAAAGTTTGGCAACTTCCGATGCTTGAGAGTCCTTAGAAACTGTAACATTTTCGTGTTATAAATCACCATTTTCGGTGAAATTCACACAGAAATGTGTTTTTCTGTCCCCGAGGTTTTATGCACCCCGCATAATTTAGCCAAATTTGATCAAATTTTGCATAACTTTTGATTATTTTCCTTTATACTTTATCATTCTTTGTTAAAAAAAAAACAGAATCGCATAATTTCACGTTTTTGGGCTCAGTTTGCATAATTTCAGAATTTTTCTAGCATAAAACGACTTCGCGAAAAATTACGCCTGATTTCACCACGGTGCCTCACATATTATAAAGAGAAAAAAAGCAAGGAGGAAGTAATGGGAAGTGGTCGTTTGTACAGGTGATTGTTTTGGACAGGTGGCAGTTAAAGCAGGTTCAACTGTAATTTGTTCTCTTAAAACCTTTGATTTTGACATTCAAGTGAAAAAGAGCAGGATCCCCGCTTGTAAAATATATGTGAGTGATAAGAACATAAAGTGACCAAAAATATACAAGTATACTTGGCATCCACGAAGTACAAAAATAGAAAAGAAAAGACAAATCAGTTGTAACGATCCTTGCAGAAATGAACGTAAAGTTGGCCATCTAAAGCACACACTACACTACTAACACATAGTGAGAAACAGATTACAATCAGTTCTATTAATATATTAACCCATTTGTGACATTTCTGGAGCGAAACAGAAGAAATATATGGATTAAGTTAAAGAGGACTTGTGGCTTCTGCTATAGCTAATGAAACCAATTTTGGCAGAGAAAATTTTGCCACATTTGGAGCATTTAAGAACTTCACATTCACTCTTGGATGAGCGCAGCTTGTGGGCTTCTCTCTTGGCTTCATCGTTTCTTAATCGCAAAGCCTCATTAAGAAGTAAATAATCTACTAAACATATTTTCCAATCAATGACAAAATGATAAACAAAGTAAAAAAAAAAAAAAAAGACAAATTTAAAATAAAGCTGATGAAATCACAGCCAGACTGACATAAAAGTAACACATTTCATCAAAACAGAAAGAACACTAGTTGATAGTTTCAGAACTGAGTTTGAACGAAACAAAATTATTCAGCTGAGAGGATTTCAACTTTTTTTTCCCCACTCTGAAAAAAAGCAACAGCAACAGTTTGTTGCCGTGAGCATACTATGTTATTGTCGATGTAATTTGGCTTACCTGCCCATTTACCGTTTAATAAACAAAGGGTTGATCAAAAATTGATTTTACAGCTTGCTCATAAATTGAGAAATGCCAGGTAAATATATACCATATAGATTTAAGTATAATAAGTGATTGTAATGTTATTGTTTGTGTGATCTGACCATTCTTCTAAACCAAGAACCGAGACATGACTCTTTACCAGAGGTAGTTGTCTTTCGTTTCAAAGAGATAACTCATTCTAACACATTCTCACCTTTCAGCTAAAACTAAAGATAAATTACCGGTATCTGAAAATGTTGGTTGAAAAGAAAAAAATAGCAAGGCACTTTAAAAAAATGGTACATGTACTCATGATGTGGCAAGGTATTTGTATTTTTCTCAAGGCATACCCTGACTATGGAAAAAAAAAATTCACGAGAAACAAAAGGAGAATGAAAAGAGGTGCTTGATCAGGCATAGAAAAGTTCATTATATTTGAAGTCATAACTATTGCATCTATTCTTCTTCATGCCCACTCCTCTTGTAGACATCAAAGGCTGTCAACTTAAGGCTCTTCATTGAACACAGCACTTCACTTCTTCTCGATCTCATCACACTTGAAGTCCGATATCTGTCATAAATTGGGCTGTCTTGCTCAGTTCATCTGTCGGCCCGTATAGCTTCTCGGTACTTAACTTATTTCTCCATAATCTGTGGTCAGTTTTCCTAAAGGAGAGCATAGGTTTCCACTTTTCTGTACCAAATATTGTGACAAGACTGGACCAAATTCTAAGAAGCCATAAAAAAATTCCCTGTCAAAAACTGCCCCTGTGGTTTTATGCACCCCACATAATTTAGCAAAATTTGATCATTTTTTGCATAATTTCAGATTATTTCCCTTTATCGTTCTTTGTTAAAATTAACAGAATCGTATCATTTCACATTTTTGGGCTCAGTTTGCATAATTTCAGAATTTTTTTTGGCATAAAACTGTGGGGACAGAAAATACTAAAATGAGGCTCTTGCAATAATTATCATTATTAGAAGTGAGACCTCCCATTAAGGCAATCACTATCACCTTAACTTAACAATAACTCCAAGCTGATTCCCCTTCATGCTTCAAGTGAATATTTGCATATATATATAATACAAAAATAATTTATGGCTCATAATGATATGCATGACGGTAAAAAACTTGACAAGACAAAACAGATGTTTTTGACAATGACAATGACGATCTTTATTCATCTTGCAGGGAGAAATTTGTCTCGGTCGTTTCTATCCGCGGCTGAACAAAAAAGCACATTCAGCCAGAACATGAAACATCAACAGTACAGGGTTCGAACCCTGCTCCTAGCACATGGAGAGCAGGTAGCCTATTAGGACGCAGACTGCTCCTCCAGCAGTCCCGTGTGTGAGGGAATGACGTACTGCTTGTCGCCCGAGTGGCACACCTTCTCTTGGTTGTACGGGCAAACCTTCAGGTGGTCTGTGATAGTCGTGTGGCCCTCCGTGAACCGCCACGATTTGATCGGCTCAAAACTTGTGCTGAATATCCAGCGCTGTGTGAAGATACAGGCAAATGGAACAACCGTGAGTTTTGTTTTGTTACAAAATGCAACTGAATTCAACTAAATTCAAATGTGACCATCTAGAGGCAACAACTAAAGCGCTGTTACTTTACTCAAAACCATAAGAAATATTCTGTTAGCTTCAAATTACCCACACTAAAAAAAGCCTACTCTGAAAAAAATTCACAGCAAGATGATGATCTGTGGCAATTTGTATAGATCTCAAGAAGTCTCTTAACAGGGTGGCACTTTGTACCTTGACACATCAAGATGTTTACAGTAACCATATTTCCACGGCCTTAAGTTCGGGATATCATTTGAGTTGAAGGGAAGCACATGGACTCAACCACACTCTACTGGCATCTGTGATGTAACAGTTGGCTTTCTGCTGCTACCTATATAAAAGAGGTCAGTCTGATTTATACTTGGAGAAAGTTATTTCATCAAAAGTACCTCTGTCATTCTGCGGGGAGTCTGTGTCCCGCTTAGCTCTGGTTGGCACAGACATCCACTCGACTATACACTTCTACAATCTGTCCCCGTCGTTTTATGCAAGAAAAATTCTGAACTTATGCAAACTGAGCCTAAATATTATATGAAATTATGTGATTCTGTTAATTTTAACAAAGAATGATAAAGGAAAATAATCAGAAATTATGCAAAATATGATCAAATTTGGCTAAATTATGCGGGGTGCATAAAACCACGGGGACAGATTATAAAAGGAAATTTTTTAAAAAAGACACCTCACCCCCCTCCTCCCCTCTCACCTTATTGACCACCTTCCACAGAGCGCCAGTTCCCGGTCGCTGCTTCCCCCAGGTCAACAGCACGATGCCGTGCTCGTCCAACAGTGTGCAGCACACCTCGCGCAGCAAGTGGCACGTCAACGACAGGTTACACAGGCTGAAGCTGTCCAGTTTTTTGGCTGGAGCACCAAAAAAGTTAATAGTAATAATTTTAAAAAAAATAATAATGAAAATAATTTTAATAATAATAATGATAATAATAATGATAATAAAAATTCTATTACTAACACTGCTACTACTACTACAAATAAAAATGATGATACTACTACTACTATTGCTGCTGCTGCTGCTGCTGCTGCTGCTACTACTATTGTTTTTACTCCTACTACTATTACTACTACTACTACTACTAAAAATAATAAATGGCATTTGTATAGCCAATATCTCGGTTCAACAGCAAGCTCTATACACTTTACTATATCTTATAAATATAACCTCTGCAGTCCCAAGAGCCTCAAAAATATTCTCGGCTTCCTGGAAAGCATACAGTGTAAGCACTCAAACACAAACATGTATACAAACAAGATCTTTCATTGCCTATAGCTGGGTACCCATTGCCACAAAGATTCGGCATCAACACAGAAATACACTCATTACATCCATGCACAGTTATACACATATATACACATACACAATCATGCACAACTCATTCACACTGTAAGCGTATCCATGGAAACAATATCAACTACCTGTCCATGTCGTTTTAAGCAAGAAAAATTATGAAATTATGCAAACTGAGCCCAAAAACATGAAATTATGCAATTCTATTAAATTTAACAAAGAAAGATAAAGGAAAATAATTAGGAATTTTTATGCAAAAAATTATCAAATTTTGCTAAATTACGCGGGGTGCATAAAACCACGGGGACAGAATTACACCTACCTATAACCTGCAACAGTTCAAAGGGCAGTCCCGTCAGCGAGTGACGCTGCGTCTCCTCCTCTTCCTCCACGTCGTACTCAAACAAAACCTTCGAGTCCCAGTTGTAGGCCGTGTAGATGGAGGGCCGAACGCTCAGACATCGCTGGTCAGCCGAGTGACCGGCCTCCGTGTTATCTCCCGACGCCTGGGAGTCGACGCCAGTCCCAGCGTGTCCTGGATTATCTACGTGGCTATCGCTGAGGTGGGTTTCTCTAATCAAACCGTCAGGCAATGAGTTTATATCACAGACGTTTGGTTTATGTAGTTTTTGCTCTTTGTTTTGTGAATCTTTCTCTAGATTTCTGTCGAAATCCCTATCAAAATTGGCCAAGTCACATATACTGGGTCCACTCGTAGACGGTACATCAGAATTCTTCACCCCTTCATCGTTCTTCTCTTCAGCACTCGATGACGCCTCACACGGATCACAACTCGACGACCTCTCGGCGCTTGACCTGCTATTTTTACACGCTGGTAAAACACCGCCGTCAGCAGCAGCAGTGGCAGGAACTGGCTGGGCGTTGCTACGGAGACCAAAGCTTTCCTGCAGCCAGGAGTGGTAGAGAGTTGTGTTTGGCTGGGCCGGAGCCATGCGGTGGAAGGAGAAGTTACAGCCCAGGTAGGCCAGTGGACATCTTTGTTCCAGCCAGCCGCAGAAACCCTGGTGGATCTCCTGATGGACGTTCTGGGGATAGAAAGAAAAACTTTGCTTGTATTTTTGGGGTTTTTTTTCACACTTAGCTGTCGCAGGCAGAAGATCCTAGTTTGTTTCCCGCATCGGGAAAATTTTTGTCGAGTTTCTTGGTCTTTCCTGCAGGGATGTTGTTGTATCCTTCTCTGTCAGCCCTTTTTGACCCAACAGGCAGGGTCAGAGTCGAAACCCTCCTCGCTCAACTGGGTCTATAACAACAAGATAACAACACTAATCTTCCTCATAGCATTTCCTTTTCTCATCTAGCTTTATCTCTCTGGAACTCTCTCTCACAACATTTGAAGAATAAAAAGTCGAAGGCAAAATAAAAAATTCCTATTAGAACATACTTCATATAATGCCATCTTGATAGCGAGTCCTTTTTATCATACCCTTACTCTCGAGGAAACACACACAAAAAAACAAAGAAAAAGCAACTGACCTTGAAATGCCACGGGTACTCATCCCTGCGGAAGTCCTGAGCACAGATGAAGCTGTACATGCTGGCCGGCTTGGGGACGTATTTGTTGATACACTCATGGCCGATGTTTACCCCGAGCATCTTGTGTAGCCGGATGTCTGCGTCCACCCCATCCCCCTCCGCCCCCACGCCACCGCCGCCATCCCCGCTGTTCCCCACCATACCCTGACCTGTCAGCTTGTGCAGCTGCGTGCCTCCCATATCGTGGAGCACCGACCTTGACCTTGAGCTGTGGTCGCTGCAGCGGTCGGAGGAAACACTGCTGCGCACCGAGCGCTCGAGCGACGAACGAGACTGTTGTTGGTCTTTGGGGTCAAAATTGCCCGAAGAAGCTTTATTAACCAACTCCATTTTTTTCTCGGCTGCTTCCCTGACTTCAGCGAGGCTCGGGGGTCCCGTTGACGTCCCTGTCGTAGTTCTCGTTGCTTCATCACCGCTGTGTCCACCTCTGGCTGGATCAGGCGACAGAGACCTGGACAATGACTCAGCGTGATGACCACATCTCTCTTCTCCGTCGCCACCACCATCTTCTTGGGCAGCTGACTCTAACCCAGTCTGAGACAACGAGAGGTTTGAGTTCGACTCGAGTGCGGCCACGACGCTATCGGAGACCTCACGCGTCACTCGGAACAGCCGGCTCCTCATACTTTCTTCCAAACCAGGTCGCGGCTTGGACAGATCCCAGGGAGCCCCCGTCTCATCGTCGGAGAGGGTGTGGGTCGTGTCTTCCGACATGGCTGTCTCGGATTCTGGTGAGGACGCGTGGTGGGGGAAGGGCACGGCGGGGTACTTCATGGTCAGGTGGTTGCGGAGCGTGCGTCGCAGCTTGCGTGGGGCCCTCAGTGAGTCGATGAGCATCCGTTGGTCTCTCATGGCCAGACTGACGTCCAGCTGTCCACAGTCAATGTACGTCTTTGTGGACGGGAGAGACAGACGAACGCCCTGATCCTTGGCGTGCATGGGCCATCTGGGGAGAAAGAAAGACACTTCTTTCTAATCCTCAGCATAAAAACCCACTGAACTGGTGTAGAAATGTAATTGACTCAGTACCATAATAGACGTAGGTAATAAAAATAATAAATACCATATATACAGCCCTCTATCCCGTTAAACAAGCTCTGTGCATTGTACAATGATTTAGAGTAGAAAATACACAGAAACACATTTTAAAAAAACATTCGCTGAAATGAAAAAGAATGGCAGTATTCATTATTTAAAAATGAACACTCAGTAAAAGTAACACTGACAAGAAATAAAAAGAGCTGACTACACCACAGTGCCCTACAGCCACCTGCAGTTTTCATTTAAAGTAATGGGAAAGATGTACAGTGGTCAATGGATCCTTTACTCCTCTGACATCTTTTTCAACCATGCTGTTAAATGACCCCATATTTCTAATTGAGGAAAAACCCATTAAAACAATCAAAAGGTATGCCTACCTAGTGCAGATACCAATGGCAGACAGAAAATAAAGTGAAAGCTTTCAGTCATTTGATTAGGTAAACACAGTGTAGCACGAACAAGTTTTTGTTACCTGCTCCACTCCTCGGGGCAGTATACAACACTGGCAGGGCAAACTGGCAAGTGTGACGCCATCTTCGACCTTTTCAGCGTGTGGGGGCAGCCGTATCCCTTGTTGACACATGGCACTCGCTCTTGCGGGCAGGTCATGGCGTGCTCCAACAACTTACAATCATGACAGCGCCAGCCGCATGACTCGCACGTCGCCATAACACACGTCGTTACGTTATCGGCAAACTGCGTGCAGTTAACTTTTCGGCAGCGGAAACAGTGGCTGTGTTGACCAGGAGGGGTCTCTTCTTCCTGTACCATCCTGAGATGATCAAAACGACAAAATTACGACCTGAAGTCATTGTTTGTTTATTTGAGAAAACCAGAGGACATATATACCATACCCACAGCAACAGCTATCAAATGTTGGGAAATAGGAAGACAGGCATACAGAAAGCAATTTATAATAATAAGAATTAGTAAAAAACAGAAATAAGGATGACCAAAGGTGCTCCACACCCATCCAAAAAGTGAAATAAAATAAAAATGTAACCATGGACACTTGAAACAATGACCAAAAAGAGATTTTATTACATGTATCATGGCATAACCTGAGAAAGATCACTTGGGATTTTATTTTAATTGAGAAAACTTTTGACTTCAGAACCAGGGTTAAAAAATATATCACACTATCACACAAACCTTAAAATAATTTTGCAACATCTGCTTGTAATATAAGGTGTATTAAGTGGTCTTCATTATACTATGAAATACTTTTTCTTTAAAGTATACAATGTGATTCAGGCAGAGACACTCTGAACTTAGTTTTATACAGACTAAAAGATGTAAGAAACTCTACTTCAGAAAATAAGCATAAAAATTACTTTACTTAGGAGTAAACTAGACTCCAGGCCTTACTTTTTTCTTTGAGTAAAGCCTGAGACAATCATTATGGCTCACTCTCCTAGCTTTGCGTCCTCCAAAAGACTCCCTAAAGTATGATAAACGGGACAGTCTGAATCTGAAAATGTAAAAAAAACAAATGAAGACAATCTTCTGAATGAGAAAGAGCAAACATTATTCACATAAAGGGGAGGGATATGGGGGAGGGAAATTGAGTTTGATAAAAGCTCCTCTCATGTCCTCAAACCCTACCCCTCAATTCCTGTATTGGGTGGGTCATGGATAGCTTTCCCCCACATTGTAACAACTGCAATATTGACATTGACATTGACGATTTAGTTGTTTGAGGCTCTAAGTAGAGCCTGTTCAACTATCTGGTAATGAATGACTAACTATAATGCATGGCGTGCATGCAATATATTATAATACAGTATAACAACACGGACAGGTCAAACACAGAAGACTGGAAATCACGCTTCCGTCAAACTGTGCCTGCTGTCCCGGTTTTTTTTCTTCCTCTCCTTCTTTATCTTTGTAAGATATCCCTCTAACTACGGATCCCTGGAGCCACCGAGGCCAGTTCCGCCGAATTCGAGCTGTCCGTGCTTTATTGTATGAAAAATGTTATAATTTGAATTCAAGAACCTTGTACCCCTTTCCTTGTTTTTTTGGTTATGTTTTAAATGGCTCTCCAAACTGCATATATATAATATAAGGTCATATGAGCGTGCGGAACACATTATCAACATTTTTCAGTTTGGTAGGAATTAAATTTGAATTTTTCACAGGAAACAACGAACCCCACTCTTAACGATTTTAGGACGACTGAGGGATCTTTAACGTACGCAACTAGCACACGGGACCTCCGCGATATTTTTCACCCTTATCTGAAAAGGCGAGGTGATAATACCCACCTTAAGATAAGGGGTGTGGCTGAAAGACAGACAGCAGCAAGAAGGGGCCAAGGAGTAGTAGTGGAAGAAAGGCTGCAGAAAGAGTTGCAGCCCAGAGGAGGGGCAAAAGGGAGGGAAGAAAGTGGAGAAAAAAGAAAACGACTGAACATGATTAGAGAGCAGGAAAATAGAGTCTAGTTGAAAGGAGAAAATTTTAGACAGTAAATAAGAAGAAAATTTTCTGTTCCGGGACAGATTGAACCAGAGGCGAACACCGTCTCTAGACCATGAGATATTGTTTTCTTGAACTGTACAGAGGTGTACTTGGTCAGTTGTTCCCTGGGAAACGTTTCTTTGAATAACACTTTTTGCTGTGTCATTTTTTCTTTCACATTTCACACTGTCCAGTTGTCCCTGGGTAAAACATTGTTACAGTTAGATTTCTAGTTCTGCCACACCCCACAATATTCACCATAACTGATGTCAATGGAAAATAATGCATCATAAAACAAAACAGGATACTCAACTCGATAACGAACTTCGTGGCTTTGTTTGAACAACACAGAGATAGACCATCTTTTGAAAGCCAATTCGTGAGTAAGCAAGGCGAGGGGCAAGGGCGTTGACCATGTTTCTATTCTTGATTGTAATTATTATGGGCCTAGGTGTGATCTAAAGATAAGAAACCAGTAGGAAAAGCGTACACATAGCATTCTTTCAATGCCAAATCATATTAACGTTAAAAATACTTGCCTGTGTTAAACTTTCATCAGGCTAGGAAGTGAACTGATATTGGTCCCGGTTCTGCTAGATTCTAGACTTCAGCTGTTCACTTCGCTACAGGCGGAAGCAGAGTTGACAAACTTTCCAAATAGAGAACTCTTCATTGTTTGGAAAACACATTCATCCACCTTTCATTGTAAGTATCGAGTACTCTATTCATAGGCCTAGAGTACGAATAAACTCATTGTTTTGTTTACAGTTTGTGGGGCGTGTGAAGTCTGACATGTGCGATGGCCGTACAAGTTCCTTCTTGAGCAACACAAATCTTTTCTTTAGTTAGTGGGCGATTATTTCTACCGAGGAGATCTTGTGATTGTGACAATTCTAAGTAATTTGACCCGTCTCTCTGTCTCTAACTGGAACGATCTGGACGAGCGTCTTCCTGAAATCGGCATCTGTGTATTGTGTTTGTTGTTCATTCAATCAGGTCAGGTCGCAGCGAGTTTGTTTGTTGTGTTATTATTGTTCGAGGTGTAGATCTAGACTGAGAATCCAGGCGTATTTGTGCACAGACTGCGGACTAGACAAGATCTAAACCTACTAAAATATTTGATAACTTCAAAATTGACGAGGCCTGCTCGAAACACGCACAGTCCAGGAGGCATGGTGAGTTCCTATTTCCTGAATCAAATTAATAATCGTATTGTTTGAGTGAGTTACCATGGCAACTGCTGACTGCTTTTTGACGAGAATCATCATGCTGTTAATGCAGCCTGCTTTCTTTGACTTTTTTTTTTTTCCTTTTTCAATGAGGACATAATGTGGGCCGAAATTACCAGTTATGGGCACTAAACAATGTCAATCAATAGACCTAGATCTAGATATCTAGATCTAAATCTAGATCTAGATTCTAGATATAATCTATGTCTGTCTGCTACTCTAGATTATCAAGTAGAATCTAGTAGATCTTGATATCTAGATCTAGGCCTACTAGATCTAGATCTAGCTCCATTGTGTCTAAAGTGGGAAACTTACATTTCAGTGCCTGCTACTATAATTTTACAGAGCTAGATCTAGATCTACATATTTTTTCAGTTATTAATCTTATTTCAGTCACTTTTTCTTTTGAGCTTCAGATAGAGTCGAAAGTGAAAGAAGGGCATACTTGCCCAGTTTTTATACCTAATTAATTTATTCCTCTGCTCTGCTCATGACTTAAAGTACTTGTTTAGATTAGATCTAGATCTAGATCTAGTTGTTTTTGTGTGTGCGATACAATAAAATATAAGACAGATCGAAGACAAAATTCTTGTTATTGCTGAAACTTTTCTTATAACATCTAAGCTTGACAAATAATAGAAATGAATGCATTCATTAAACAACAGAAATTATTAGAGTAAATTGGACAACACAATGTCATAATGTACAATATTATCTCTTTGTTTAGCCATGTCTCTACTATTTAATATTCTCTTTCTTTTGCTTTCTCTCCCCCCCTCTCTTTCTCTCTCCCCCACCCCCTTCTCTCTCTTTTTCTCTCTCTCCCCCCCCCTCTCTCTCTCTCTCTCTCTCTCTCTCTCTCTCTCTCTCTCTCTCTCTCTCTCTCTCTCTCTCTCTCTCTCTCTCTCTCTCTCTCTCTCTCTCTCTCTCTCTCTCTCCCTCTCTCTCTTTCTCTCTCTCTCCCCCCCCCCTTCTCTCTCTCTCTCTCTCTCTCTCTCTCTCTCTCTCTCTCTCTCTCTCTCTCTCTCTCTCTCTTTCTTTTTTTCTCTCTTTTTCTCTTTCTTTCTCTCTCTCTTTTTCTTTCTTTCTCTCCCTATCTGTATCATTCTCTTTCTATCGTTCTCTCTCTCTCTCTAGCTCTCTTTCTCTCTAACTCTCACCCCCCTCTCTCTCTTTCATTGACCCACAAGCACACATCTGCATACACACAGAGGAACAAAAGACAGAACATGACAAAATATTTTTTCCACCTACATGAGTTTCTTTCCTAATGGTTCACTCTGTCGTAGTACCGTAACAGGGAACCACAAAAATGAGCATCTCTGCTTTTCTCTCAGCTTGTTTTAAAAATTATTAGTGTTGTTCTTCCTGGGGGTGCTGAATTCACTAATGTACCGTACAAATAATATGAGGGTGTGGTGGCAGAGCCGTTAGTGCGCTCGTCTTTGGTTTGGACACGGATTGTTTTCGCCCCCTCCTGCCCACCCAGCAGTAATGGGTACCTGACTTCGAGTTGGGGAAGTAAAGGCAACGTGGAAAGGAACTGGCCACCCTACCACACTATATTATGCTGAAGGCCCAGGAAGTTGTCTCACTAACAAGGCAATCCCCAATGTCCGGATCGGATGCGGGAACAACTTAACTTCACTTTAACAAAGTATAGTTTGTCCATCATAAACTAATTGATGACCTTTAGCTTCCAAGTAAGAAGAGACCAAGTTATAGATAGACCTTACGAGTTACTGCATGGTATAACATGGTAAAGAGAGCAAAGTTAGGGAAATAGCAACAAGCATGTTTGTGTAATTATCACAAATGACATCATACAGACTTCAACTTCAACATAAGTTAAGGATCACCTTAAGTTAAGGACCACCTTGACAGACAGCCCTGATTTAAAAAAAAAAAAAAAAGACAGCAAGGAATGTTTCAAAATAAATTGCTCTGAAAGTGTTAATGGGTTAACACTGCGTACTGCAAAGCTTCCTTAAGGGGCAAAACCACAACGTGCAGCAAGGAAATCCCTGGGGAATTTTTGTCAAATTTGCAAGTGGTCCTAAGTCCTTTTAACTTATGTTGAAGTCTGTAGCTTGTCACAGATAGTATCATTTAAAAAAAATATTTTCGGGGGGGGGGGGAGGGGTTGGCTCATTACCTTTTCTGTCCATTTAAAAACTAAATTTCTAAGTAGATGTTACAGAAAGATATTGAATTGTGTAAATTTAGTTTCCTAGGACACTCAAGCTTTGGAAGTAACCAAACTTTGGCTGCCATTTTCTTGCTAATCTTACTTCTAACACCAGGCAACACCCACCTCTTTCAATCACAAATATATCTACGTCTATTCAAGATAAGAGAATTTGTTTTTTGGTCAAAAGCATCGCAAATTAATAAGCTTTGATATGATACCAATAACTTCGTATTATGCTCAAAGATTGAGAAACGCCTGATTCCACCGTATGGTGACACACTTTACTATTTTTTCTTCAAATGATGATTCTGCCATGTCGTGACTCACTTTACTATCTTTTCTCCGGAACCGTCTTCCTGTGACAGTCATAGACAGCGATGATTCTGTCATGTTGTGACACACTTTGCTATCTTTTTTCTAGAACCGTCTGCCTGTGACAGCTATAGACAGTGATGATTCAGCCTCAGACTGGGACTCCACTGTGGCTGAGGCCCCTCCACAGTCCCCTCAAGCCAGTGCTCCTGTTGTGGAGACAGAGGGGGAGTATGCAACAGTCACCCCCCGACCCAGGACCAGTCTCCAAGGTAGGCTAGTCCTTATAATAATTATTGTTGAAAGGTATAGTCTTTCTTGTTGTAGGCTAGTCTTTATTGTTTTTGTTGTCAAATAGGCCTACAGTCCAGTCTGCTCTAACTAACAACCATCTGTCCAAGACAATCTCATTTACACATTTACGATGACCGCTTTCCATTCCCCCCCCTCCCC
>NW_004797815.1:82353-84853 GCF_000002075.1 Aplysia californica
AGGAGGAGAGGAAGGAGAAGGGACAGGGGAGGTAAGGAGAAAGGAGGAGAGGGAGGGAGGGGCAAGGAAAGGAAGGAGGATGGGGAGGGAGGGAGGTGGAGAATGACAGCTACTAGTTTCCATTGCTCAACAATTATGCGACAAGCGAAACAATAACTAACCAGCAATCACCTGAGACCACTGTGCTCTTTCTTTGTCTTCTTTGCGATCAGATTGGGAATAATTAGTGGGCTCCACCGACTTGTTGGGACGAGATGATGATGTGAGTTTGTGTGGTGGAAGACATTTGATCCTGGATTTAAAATGCATGTATTGGAGTTTACTTCATTGTCTTGATTGCTTGTAAAATTTGTTTTTCTCGTAGGACACTTTTAATGTCTCTTACCTATCAAAACTTTTTAAAAAACTTTTAAAATGTTTGAATGAAAATATGTTAGGACTTCGTATTTTTTTGGTATATATCACCTTCACATGAAATATTTGTTTATATTCTTCCCTTTGTATTTGAGATACATAGAGTCTATATGTACTGTTATATACTTAATTTCCTTCTTGTAATCAAAACTTTTTCAAGATTGTGCTCTTGTTTTTATTTGGCAAAAGTTAGATTGTTGGAGTGTCTGAGGTGTTTGTTACGACTTCTTGTCACCATAGCATGCAGGGAAGGGGTGGTTTTTTTTTTCCAGTGTGAAGTCATACATAACATATGAATTTATGTCAGATGTTAGAGTTATAGCACTTTTTTTTTTTAAATGGCTGCTTGCATCGATCAGATTGCTTCCCAAGAAGTTGAGATTGTGTCAGAATGCTATCAGGTCTGCTGGGGTAATAATATGCATTGTGTAGATTGTAAAGCGCATCTATAGAGCTTGCTGTTGAGCGGAAATTTGCGCTATGCAAATGCTGTCCTTTATTACTAACATCTATACTATAGAAGAGTGTGTCAGTGTGTCTGCTGGGATGCTGTACTTCACTGTCGATCATAGTTCACTGTCCCCGTCGTTTTAGGCAAGAGAAATTCTGAAATTATGCAAACTGAGCCCAAAAATGTGAAATTATGCGATTCTGTTGGGGGTTTTTATTTTTGTAAAAAAATTTAGTAGAGGGTTTTACGGCGCTCGCAACTGCATAAGGTCAAATGAGCGCTAACGATTCTGTTTACTTTAACGAAGAATGATAAAGTAAAATAATCAGAAAAAAAAGATCAAATTTTGCTAAATTGTGCGGGGTGCATAGATCTAAAACCACGGGGACAGATTTCACCCTTCCCAGGTTGGACCTGACAGGCAGGGTGGAAGAAAGCTTGCCTCCTGTATTGTCGAAGTCATGTGGATGGGGGAGTTATTGGTTTAGTCATTTACAAACAATTAATACCGATGTATGCGCCGATTTACCGGATTAACACGAAAATCCGGATTTCTGAAATTGCCCGTTTTCTGCCCGACTCTAGGCCGAGGCCGATTGTCGCAAAAATTGGCGTCTTGTTACAAGATGTATTGACAAAGTGATCCGTACATTGGGAGTCCCTGTGAAAGCGTCTCCACGGGGTCCGAACGTTTTAGGATTTTATCAGGGTTTTTTTCATGGTCAATTTTCACCTGTGGTGATGACATTGCTTTTGTAATGTTTCCTCTTTGGTGGGCGTGTGAATTCCGCGGGGTTTCACAGTCATAGTTAGTGGCGTCTATGGAACAAAATCGTCGCCAATCTCTATTTTCCTTTGACGCGGTCACCAGTCTCTATTTTCCTTTGACTTTGACACCGTTACTAATGTCTATTTTCCTTTGACTCCGTCACCTTTCTCTATTTTCCTTTAACACTGTCACCAATCTCTATTTTCCTTTGACTTTGACACCGTCACCAATCTCTATTTTCCTTTGACTTTGACACCGTCACCAATCTCTATTTTCCTTTCTATTTTCCTTTAAAACCGTCGTCTACTATCTCTATTTTCCTTTGACACCGACACCAATCTCTAGTTTCCTTTCTATTTTCCTTTAAAACCGTCGTCATTTTCCTTTGACGCCGTCACCAATCTCTATTTTCCTTTGACGCCGACACCAATCTCTATTTTCCTTTGACGCCGACACCAATCTCTATTTTCCTTTAAACACCGACACCAATCTCTAGTTTCCTTTGACGCCGTCACCAATCTCTAATTTCCTTTGACTTACTTTACTTTTACTTTTTCCTTCCTCTGGTATCCTTAGGATGTCGAGGGGAGATGCAACTTTTGGTCCTGTGCTAGGACATGTCTGTGATAGATATGTTGCTCCAGGACCTTTTTAACCCCATCCAGCCAGGTCTTTCTTGGTCTTCCTCTTGATTTGAAACCGGATTCTCGGGTGTTGTAAGCTCTAGCCGCTAATTGTTTCCGGGGCATTGTGGTTAGATGTCCAAACCATTTGACTCTTTGACACTCTATGCATTTTATTACTGGTGGTATTCCAGCTCGTAGATGTCTGGTTTCATTTCTTATGCGGTCTCTTCTGGTGACGTT